>NW_018745248.1:3000000-3243751 GCF_001683475.1 Chenopodium quinoa | reverse complement strand
CATAATCCCATGACATTAAAGTCAAAGCATGGGGGTGCTTTCTCCTTATGGACAGGAGTTGGGATTTCATATGTGAAATAGCAATCCCAAGAAAATTTCGAATCCTGGTGGCCTTATGCCATTTACGACAAATGGTTTGGGAAATTCGTGGCATGGATAGTCCTCTCCTTCTTTTATGAATTGTCCATTAAGGGTAAGAGGGTACTGATCCATTGGGATTGCTTTCTTTTGAATGCGAGCGTCCCTACGTGGCTTTGAATTTTCCTGGGCTCGCTTGAGATCTTTTCGAGTCGGTTCGAAACCAAGTCCGAAAGTATCTCATTTAGGGAGGCCAGGTGATTCCAGCGGTTTTTCTATTCCTTTCTTCTTTCCTAAGGTCATCCCAGGAAAATGTCCTTGCTTCTTCAGAATAGCATTCACGATCATGTTGGAATGGGGGTCGTGGCAGAGAGAGGTCCTTTCATCCTCCTTGATTAAGGAGACCTCTTCATTAAAACCCCACAAATATTCATCGTCTTCATCGTGCTCCACGTTAATTATTGGATTTTCTATAGACTTGATTCTCGTAGGCGAAGCATCGATGGTAATAGGAATTCCTCCTACTATAGCTTTTCAACTTTTGGTGGAGAGATTAGGGGACGACCTTTAGGTGATGAAGCCAAGGGCGTCCCAATAATAGATTGAATGAAGCTTTAATATCTACTACTTGGAAAGTAGTAGCGTGTTTTATCGCTCCCGCCGTTACATTCATGGTAATTTTAACCGAGAGCGTGACGACGAGTGTTGTCATAGGCTCTTATTCCTTGAATTGACGGGGTTAAATCTTCATGCCTTATGCCTAACATCCTCGTACTTCTAAGTGGAAAGACATTAATGGCTGACCCATTGTCTACAAGAGTCATAGGGACATTCATTCTCTTGCAAACCACTGTGAGGTTTAATGCCTTATAGTGTTTGTCACCTTCTGGGGGCAAATCCTTGTTGGAAAAGGTGATCAAATTGATAGGACTAGGGAGTTCACTCGTGAGGAAATTAGCCAACCCCTCAGGAGTGGTGTCAGAATCTATCCCTATTTTGTCCAAGGAATTCATTACAGCCAACCTGTGTTCTCGAGACATTGCCAGAAGCTTCCATACTTTCATTTCAACTTTTGTTTTCTTGAACTGTTTGACGATGTCATTATCTTCTATGATAGGTATAGGAACTTGCTGTGTGGTTGGCATGGGTTGTGTTGAAATAGGAGGTTGCATTCTCCCGAATCTCGTGAGGACGTCTATTGATGAATCTTCTTCAACCCAAAAGTCATCCATGACATATGACACCGAAGGTGGAGGTCCTACCATGTCTTTCAAATAGACGTCTTCTTCGTCACTGTCCCAAACTCCATTAATATTTACATCCTATTCTTGTGGAACTTGGACTAGCTTCCTATCATAAATCATTTTCTGAATTAAATCCTTGAATTTAAAACAGTTTTCGATAGTATGACCCCCCTGATTGATGATATTGACAGTAATATCTATCTGTCCTTTTCAATGATTCAAATGGTCTCGGTTCGAGAGGTTTGATCTCGCCACTCTCGAAGAGCATTTTGAACATTTGCACATATGGGATCCCAATTGGAGTGTAGAGTCTATTACTCTTCTTGGGTTTTTCGGTTACTTGCAAAGAAAAGTGTTTCCTCGTTCCCTTGCTAGCTAGAGGTAATGAGATCCTATTGGCTTCCACAAGATCTTGGATGAGATTTTGAAACCTGTAGCATTCATTTGTGCTATGACCGTTTCCTCGATGGTATTTGCAGTAGGACTTGGGATCCCGCCTTGAAGATCGCTTTTTTGGTGTTGGATCCTCAGTAGGGCCAATGGGTTTGATTAGTCCTTGATCATAGAGATGATCAAAAATAGCATCGTAGGTCATTCCCATAGGTGTGAACTCTCTCTTAGGTTTATTTTTCGAGAGTGGAACCTCGTTATATTTCTGCCGAAGTTCTTTTACAACATTGAGGGCTTCACGTAGCAAGTGCAATCCTTCCACCATAGACAGTGTAAGCAATTTTATGTCCTCTTTACTTGCTAATTCTGGAAGATTATCCATGGCGTCGAAAAAGATCTCCTCCTCTTTTTCGATAGCATGGATTTCTTTGACAGGTTTGATGAGAGATGAAGGACCAACCTCGTTATCCTCACTAGAGATGGCCAAGGAGTGAGCGAGAGGTGCATTATCAATACTTGGCTTCTTACTGGAAGGGGGCAATGGCAGCTTGTTGTTGTCGATTAAGTCTTGGATAGCTTCTTTAAGCTTCCAACAGTTCTCGGTGAGATGGCCCCTACCTTGGTGATACTTGCAATGTGCATTGGGGTTCCAGTTAGCCGTCCTCTTTTCGACTGGTGGGTCCCCAAATGGTCCAATAGGAGTTATAAGACCTTTTGAATTTAATCGGTCAAATGCGGTGTCATAACTCATGCCAATAGGAGTAAAGTTCCTCCTAAATGGTTTCTTTTGTCCTTGATTATTCATAGCAAGGACTTCGCCTAGGTTAAAAGTGCTAACATTGTTTGAGTGGGTGGTTTTGGAAGAAGAAGGATTGTCATTCTTCTTGACTTTTCAGCCACTGTTGGGGTTATTGTTGGCATCTTTCAACTTAGCTAGGTCGTCTTCAATATTAATTCCAATGTCGTAGACGGCCTTGAAGGTATGGAGATTATTCTGATATTTGAGATGCTTGGTGTACTTTTCTTGAAGGTTTTTGATGAATAACCTTACGGACTCTTTTTCACTGGGCACCTCAATCATCTTAGCTGAGGTTTCTCTCCATTTGTTAAAGAAGGAGGTGAAGCCTTCATTCTCCTTCTTCTTGAGGATTTCAAGTTCCCTGTGGTCGGTCTCAACTTGAATATTGCATTTGTATCTATCAACGAAAGCGTTTTCTATGGACTCCCAAGTGGAGGTTTTTTCTTTCTTGAGAGAAAAGAACCATTGCTGGCAAACGGTTTCGAGAGATAGTGAGAACAGAGTGGGGAACACTTTCTTGTCGATACCCTTAATACTCATTATTGTCTCAAAGGCTCTTAAATGAAAATAAGGGTTATCAGTTGCTTTGAATTTCGGGATGTCGTTGGCATTGAACTTCTGCGGAAGAAGATCCTTGTCCACCGAGACCCCTTGCGAGCTAATCCCTTGAAACTTGTAGTTCCTAGATAGCTTGCTCAGACTCTCTTGCATGAGGTCCATCTGTTGTTGTTTCACGGGATCATCAATCTTGAGGGTTAGAATCTTTAGTGCCTCAGTCACGATAACCAGTTAGAATCTTTAATACTCATTCTTGTGTTTCCATTACTGTCCTATCTTTCCTCTTACGAGCGATGGGTTTGTCGAAAAGTTGGACTTGTACAAAAAGATTGTCTTTGATTAACCTCCCTTCCTTTCTTGACCACGCGCTGTAATTTAAACCATTTTTGTTTAATTACTTGACTCAAATCGACCTTGACTTTACGGTTTTAAAGAGGAAAAAAATAAAAAAATAGGTGCATATTTTTGGCAAAAATAAGGTATATATATTTAGGAATCAAGTATGGTTTTTAATCAAGGGATTTAATTGGAGGATTAATATCCGACTTACCCCCCAAAAAAAATGACGGAAAAAACGCGCATACAAGTCTTTCTTGGACATGGTCAAAAGTGTGTATTGGTGTGTGCGTTATGTGGTGAGTGTAAGTGACATACTTGGACTTTTGTGTAAGACCATGGGACTTGGTGCCTAGACTCAATTAATGACTTAACAAGGTATTATTAACAGTAAAATTTAACCGAATTGATTATCAAACTGGCACAAAGTGATGACTCGAGCAATAAACCGAACTGTCAGCAAAACAACATGACTGGCGCCTCTCTTTGTAGTGTAGCGCCAGACGACAGGATTGTCGCTAGACGCTACACTCCACAGAGTGGCGCTGCAGTTCAAACTTTGGAACCATTGCTGAGCGTCGATCTGAAATTGTTTTCGGTATTATTGATCAACAGGGGTATACCTAAAGTCGTACTAAGTCAACTCTGGTTAAAATATTAGACTTTATTTACTCAAATTAATTAATTAATTAATTAATTAGGCAAAGTTCTTTTAGTCATTAATTTATTTAATCTTAGCACAAGTCAAACAAACAGTTAGGAAAAACACATAGAGTATGCACAACAAATAATGCACAATTAATCAAGTAGGCACAATATGATGCAATGAGTTTGAAACCTAACCATGGCTCTAGTTCTCTAAAGTTCGGGATATGGGTTAGTCAAAGAGGGTCCATGGTTAATTGTCCGGATGAACCGCGCGGAAGCCCAACCGTGAAGGGTTGGCGCGAGTGGATGGGACACCGCGAGTTTAGAAAAACTCGCTTCCATTGTTTGGTGAATTCAACATTCTCGGATGTACCCTTTGTTTCTCAGAGCGTTTAATCAGGTAGATGGAGCATAAATTCGCAGAGGGTTATGTCCATATGCAAAATACATATGGGTTTCTGAAAAGTGAGGAAAACTCATTCAGGAAGTAAGATCGAGCAAACAATGCTAAAAACTTGTCGAAATTAGAACGCATATTTCTGGCTCGGTATTGGAAAAATTTGGCGCCAGCAAACAAAGGTCGGCGCCACAATTTGGCTTTGGCGCCTGACGATAGACACTTTTGCCTGGCGCCAGAGTCAAATTAGTGGCGCTAAACTCTATTTTCTGATGCTAATTCCTACATGCCTCAGCAGCTTTCTATGCTCGATAAAATTTTCCAGTTTCGTGCAACATTATTTCGATCCTAGTTGTGAAAGATATTCCTCAAATTTCCTACGTGTAAAAATCCTATGTTTTAACTCATTACGGATGGTCTTTTCAATGAGATCTTTTTTAAGCATATGACAATAATGTTAATCAAAATTACACACATGAAATACTTAGAACGTTTCGAGTCTCATCAACTCATTCTAAATCATTACCGAAATAAATTTTAGGAATTAAAATAGAAATTCTCCCCAGTGGAGTCGCCAAAAAACTATAGGGAATATTTCAAGCATTATCCCTACCTTGAACCCCACTGTGATCATACACTAAAGTACGGTGGCGTCCAAAGGGAAAGAAGATAGAGCAAAACAGTCGCCAACAAGTTTTAGGAACTTGTAAACCGTTCATAAGGTGAAGGTTACACCCCTTAACGATCCAAGAGATCGTCAACTCCAATAGGTCTAGAACCATGACTGGTAGTTCGGGAATGAAGGTACAAATCCAACCTAAAAGAGATTGAACCTGCCCTAATAATAGGCCTCTACTTTATTCTGATCGTATTCATGTGCGCTTTCTGACTAACATGCACGCATTAGAATTAACCCTAAACTTGTTTATCTATGTTGGTTGAATATTATGCACAAATAAAACTATTATTGGCGATCACTTGAATTTTAATCAAATTAACCCTAAACAAGATTATTAATTATCTTATTAAGCGTGATTACAAGTATAAATTTACTTTAAACATGCATAAAAGGCGTGATTAACCAATAATAATAAATATCAAGCAACATAATAATAACGAAAATAATCATGTTAATAATAATAGCAAGATCCTAGGCTTGATACTAACAAGATTAATAATAAACCCTAGCATTTCACTAAACAATAAAGATCAAAGATTTAACCCTAACATGATACTAACAATCATAAATATTAGGAAGAACATAAAAGGCATCATACTTTTAATCATACTTGATATTAAAGTTACCCTAGACATGATACTAGTAATTTATTGTTGTCACCCTAAACATCAAATTAAGGAAAACATCCTAACATAAAACTAGGAATCATAATAACAACCTAAGCATGATTTCTACATAATAACATTAATAAAAACCATTAAAATACTTACTTGGATGCCTCGTACCTCTTTCTAATAACAAAATACACACGATAGTAACTTCAAGGAAAATAATAAAACAACAATTAAATTAAATAATTGAAATCAAAACCTTTCACGTCTAGGGCGAAGGCAACTTCGAATATGGCTAGGTGTATCTAAGTCTTGTGAGTGCGGAATTTTGTATTTGAGAAAAGACTAGTTTAGAAAAGAGAGAGAGAGAATAATCAAGAATTTCTTGATGAGAGTTGGTGCATGAAAACGGAGTTTTTAGGAGGCTATTTATTGAGAAAATCAGCCAAAAAGAAAAAAAAATCGAAATGCGTAAAAACGAGGTTAGCGCAAACGCTGACATTAGCGCCAGGCGCTAACGCTAGCGCCAGGCGCCAAGCTTAGCGTCAGGCGCTAATGCTGGCGTTTAGCACTAATTAACTTTCTAACGCGTTTTCTAAAATCAGATAAAAATTACCCGTACAGGAGGATAAAATCGTATTTTCCACAAAAACATTCTTTTATTCTAATTAAAACTCTAAAAAGTCAACAAAAGTCAATTTATCAATGCTAATTGAATTAGGAATGAAAAAACCTTCTAGAAGAATCTAGAAGACTAAAACCACTCCTAATTGCATTAATGATAAATCTATATAAGGCCCTCCTCTAGATCATTGGGCCGCATATAAGGCTCAAACCGGGCCCCAGTTTAGTAATTTGGCCATAACTTCCTCAATATTCATCGGAATTGGTCTTATAATATATCGTTGGAAAGTTCTTTTCAAGCCCTATCCAACTACACTACTATTGGACCCATATCATGTACCAACCAAACTGAATTGGTTGTTTTCTTAAAATAGGTTTTCAAAAACAGAGAGAAGAGAAAAGAAATTAAAACTATCCGCAACAATAGACTTTCCACACTTCACTTCATTCGATTACGATTCGACCTAAAAGGTACTCATCACCAGGTTTGGTTTTGGGGAGACACAAGTGGGTGTCTACAAATGTCCTTGATTGAGGAAGATGAAAGGACCCCTCTTCACTGTGACCTCCACTCCAACATGACAGTAAATGATGTCCTTAAGAAACAAGGACACTTTCCTAGGATGACCCTCGGAAAGAAGAAAGGAATAGTAAAACATATGGGACTACCTGGCCTCCCTAAATTTGATACTTTTAAACTTGGTTTCTAACCGAATCTAGAAGATCTTAAGCGAGCCCGGGAGAAAGCCAAAGCACGAAGAAACGCTCGTACCCAAAAGAAAGCAATCCCAATGGATCGTTACCCTTATACTCTAAATGGACAATTCATAAAAGAGGGAGAGCATTATCCATGCTATAAATTCGCTAAACCCTATGTCAAGAATGGGATAAGACAACATGGGTTCAAAATATTTCTGGATTGCAATTTTATAGACAATGTCCCAACTTCCATCCATAAGGAAAAAGCACCCCCATGCTTTGACTTTAATGTCATGGGACTTCTGTTTGGGTATGAAAAGAATGAGGCAACACACATTGAATACGACTCCTTGCTCATTCAAACGGTATTACAAAGTGATAGCTTTGATCCCTCCAAACTTATCACTCCGGGAGAGGGTCTAGTTCAAGGATGGTGAAAGACCGTGAAAGTGACCACTCCAAGCGGAAGAGAGATCTCAATAACAACCGGACAAGGGCCAATGTTTGATGAATCTTCATAGTCTGAGTTAGAGTCTTCCCCTATCGAGTCTTCTAAGTGCTTAGTTGTAGGACCCTCTCTTAGCTCTTCTTCTTTAGTGTCCACTCCTAGTATATTCAATAATCAAGTCCCAAAGGACGTTTCTTTATTCGATGTAATGATTTCATATTCCTTACTCCTCGAGTCATTCTTTAATCTTATCAAACTTGCATGGCTAGTCACTTTAACAAGAAATTCAAGACAAGGAATATATAATTTGGAGACTTGGTCCTAAAAGAATTATATTATTTTTATGCTAAGTGTGTGGAAATATATTATTTTTTTAAAAGAGTCAAATGGTGGTGACTCTTAGGCTAGGCAAGTTAATGATGTAAGGATCAAGCCCCCAAATATAGCTCTAAATGAATAAGTATGAGCATAGGGAATCCCTTTATATGATCATGGTGTGAGTGTGTGAATGTGAATATGAATACATTTTTATTACGGCCGCACCTCGATGTGAGGTTGCCTAGTATCCATTAGGAATCAGGCCGAACGTAGCTCTAGCCGAACCTCGCACAAGTGTGTGTATACCTCAAAAAGGTCTTTTTAAGGGTTGTAACATGGTTAGGCTAAAGGTTATAGAAGAAGGGGATAAAAGGCTCAATACCCTAGATAAGCCCCCAAGGTGTGCAACTTGCTTTTGAATCTTTATATTTTTATGCTTGAGGTTTGCTTCTCTTTTCTCTTTTTTTTTTTGCTTTAGCATTTATTTTTATTTTTATGAGTTTGGGCAATCCCGATCATGCGGTCTATCACTCACTTGGCATTCATGTTTCTCAGGCACGGTACCGAGCACTCGATAAGAAATGCAATCTGAGACGTGTTCATATAAAAGACATGTTCATGTCAAAGACATTGGAACACTTGCCCTTTTGTACATTTTTTTGATTTTTTTCTATTTCTTTTTATTTATTTTGATTTTTGAAATCACTCAAGCTTTTTGAAAAAAATTGCATAAGTTGCACATCGCCCCATCCCAAGGTTAGATAGATGTAGGTTGAAGAAATAAAGATCTATCGTTAGACGAGGCTTAAAGTGGTTTATCTAGAAAAGATTGTATATTTGAAGGGTGAAATGTGATATGATGTGGCTACAAGAGGTGCCTCAAATCATTGGTATACATTGTGCTTAGTTTGACATGGATTTTTTTTTTTTAAATATAATGAAATGATCATATGCAAGAAAATAAATGCTCATTTTTATTAAAAGGGGAAAAGAAAGAATCTACAAAATTAATCTAAGGGAAAAGAAAGGTGCCTATGCTAGACTTATTGGGGAAAGGACAAAAATAACAAAAAAATAAATAGGTCACGGAATCTTGTCGTTGGAGCTCGCCTATTGTCTTGTGTTGTTTGCTTTATCGTCACTCGCTCTTCTTGTTAACTGGAGGCATGGGAAGTTTGTTATTATCAATCAAATATTGGATTGCTTCTTTTAGCTTCCAACAGCTCTCAGTAGTATGCCCCCTACCTTGATGGTACCTGCAGCGTACATTTGGGTTCCAACTAGGCAATCTCTTCTCAAGCGGGGGATCTTGAAGATGTCCAATAGGGGTAATGAGTCCCTTGGCATGGAGTCAATCGAAAGCATCATCGTAGCTAATTCCAATAGGGGTAAAATCCTTTTTTTGTTACTTTCTAAATCCTCGATTATCGATGGCTAAGATCTCATTAAGGTCGAAAGTACCAACACTGTTACTAGAGTAGGAGTTTTCGGAAGAAGAAGGATAGTCGTTCTTCTTCCCTTTACAGCCACTGTTACTATCGTTACTAATCTTGGCCTTCTTGTCGCGTGGAGGAACATGAAGGAGATTTGAATAAATGAAGTCTTGAACACGATCCTTGAGGGCGAGATACTTTTCAGTAGTGTGACCACGACCTTTATGGTATCGACAATAAAAATTTGGATCCCTATTGGGAAAACGTTTTTCAGGTGGAAGGTCTTGACTAGGACCAATGGAGTGAATATGACCTTGATCGTGAAGACAGTCAAAAGCTTCATTGTAAGTCATTCCTATTGGTGTGTATTCTTCAATGGTCCGTTTTGCTCGTGGCTTAGGAGCATTGAGTTCTTCATTAAACCCTTGGCGAGAATTTTGTTCGATGACCATCACCCGATTTGCTAATCCTTCTACCATATTTAAGAGCATGGCAATGACATCTTGCAGTTTTCGAACGTCCTCTTTTAGACTTGACGAGTCTTCCCTGGTATTATATAAGAAAAGACTTTCATCCTCCCCAATCATGGCAACTTCATCGAGAGAGGTTATATAAGTTGTCTCGATCATGGGCTCTCCTACAGGTGTGATAAGAAGTGATGGATCGAAGGATGTTTGATCTTCTTCGATGGCTAGAATTTCAGAAGTTTCATTGTTATCGATCAGATCTTGAATAGCTTCTTTGAGTTTCCAACACTCCTCAGTGTCGTGACCCTTTCCTTGGTAATATTTGCAGTTCTTATTAGGGTCCTACTTGGGTGGCCTGGCTTCTGGAACTGGATCTTTGATAGGCCCTATGGGCATGACTAGTCCTTGTGGTGTAGCTTCTCGAAAGTTGTTTCATAACTCATACTAAGTGGAGTGAACACTCTTTTTTACCTTTGGATTTGTGATTTAGAGGCGTTCGTGGCATGTACCTCATTCATGGGAGAGGAAGAAGAAGGATGATCGTTCTTCTTTCCTCTAGCACTATTATCTTTCAGAAGGTCATCTTCAATGTCAATGCCTATATTATACACATCCTTGAAAGTATTCAAGTTGTGTTGGTATTTTAAGTGCTTTGAATACTTTCCTTAGAGATTCTTGATAAACATCCTCACAGATTCCTTTTCAGTGGGAGTTTTGACCATATTAGCGGAAGTTTCCCTCCATTTATTGAAGAAAGACGTGAACCCTTCGTTTTCTTTTTGCTTGAGGATTTCAAGCTCCCTATGGTCAGTCTCAACTTGAATGTTGCATTTGTATCTATCAACGAAAGCGTTTGCTATGGAATCCCAGGTGGAGGTCTTTTCTTTCTCGAGAGAAAACAACCATTGTTGGCAAACGGTCTCGAGAGATAGTGAGAACAGAGAGGGGAAAACCTTCTTATCGATACCCATAATGCTTATTATAGTTTCAAAAGCTCTTAGATGAAAGTAAGGGTTATCTGTTGCCTTGAATTTAGGGATGTCAGTGGCGTTGAACTTATGCGGAAGAAGTTCCTTGTCCAGCGAGACCCCTTGTGAACTAATGCCCTGAAATTTATAGTCACTAGATAGCTTTCTCAAACTTTCTTGCATAAGGTTTATTTGTTGTTGCTTCACAAGGTCATCAATTTTGAGGGTTAAAGCCTTTAACACCTCAGTCACGTCATTCAATTGACTCCTAAGTTCATTGACTTCTTCTTGACTTGCCATTATCTTTTTAGCCTTCCTCTTTTGACGAATTGGTTCATCAAAAAGTGAGACTTGAATAAAGAGGTTGTCCTTGATTAATCGCCCTTCTCTCCTGAACCAAGTATTGTGGAAAAGGAATTTGGGGATATTCATTGTTAATTATTTGACTCAAACTTTATTTAACATGCAATGGATGGAGGAAGTGAAGAAAAATGAGGGTGGTGATATGGAGAAAGCATGTAGATGGAGGGATGTGGAAAATTAGGAATAGAATGTACCCCCAACTCAAATGACGGAAAAAAACCGACTCGTGCATGAGCCTAAGACATGGTCATGGTGATGTGTACTCAAAGTGTGTGCTAAGACTAGTGAGTGTAGGTGACAAGTTAAGACTCGTGTCATGACCATGTGGCTAGACTATGTGACTAGATTCAATTAATGTCTTAACAAGGCATTATTGACAATCAAATTTAACCGAATTAATGAGTAAACTGGTTAATTAGACACTAGATGATGACTCGATCAATAATCCGAACTGCCGTCAAAACGACAGGACTGGCACCTCTCTTTGTAGTGTAGCGCCAGCAGACAGAGCTGTTGCCAGGCGCCACACTCCACAGAGTGGCGCTACAGTTCAGATTTTGGCGCCAATGCTGGAGCTTCAATCTGAGACTATTTTCGGTGTTATTAATCAACAGGGGTATGCCTAAAGTCGTACTAGGTCAATTCTGATTAAAATATTAGACATTATTTATTCAAATTAATTAATTAATTAATTCATTAATTAGGCAAAGTTCTTTAAGTCATTAATTTATGTAATCTCAACACAAGTCAAACAAACGGTTAAGAAAACATAGTATATGCACAACAAATAATGCACAATTAGTCAAGTAGGCACAATATGATGCAATGAGTTTGCAACCTAACCATGGCTCTAGTTCTCTAAAGTTCGGGATATGGTTTAGTCAATAGAGGGTCCATGGTTAATTGTCCGGATGCACTGCGCGAAAGCCTAACCGTGAAGGGTTGGCGCGAGTGGATGGGACACCTCGAGTTTTAGAAAAAACTCGCTTCCATGGTTTGGTGAATTCAACAATCTCGGATGTACCCTTTGTTACTCAGAGCGTCCAATCAGGTAGATGGAGCATGAATTCCCAAAGGGTTATGTCCATATGTAGAACACATATGGGTTTCAGAAAAGTAAGAAAGACTCAATCAGGAAGTAGGATCGAGCAAACAATGCGAAAAACTGGTCGAAATTAGAACGCATATTTCTGGCTCGGTATTGGAAGAATTTGGCGCCAGCAAACAGAGATTGGCGCCAGGTTTTAGCTGTAGCGCCTGGCGAAAAAACTGTCGTCTAGCGCTACAGTTAAAAGTCTGGTGCTAATATTCTGTTCGCTGACGCTAATTCCTACTTGCCTCAGCAGCTTTCTATGCTCGATAAAATTTTCCGGTTTCGCGAAGTGTTATTTCGGTCCTAGTTGTGAAAGATATGTCTCAAATTTCCTACGTGTAAAATCTTATGTTTTAACTCATTACGGATGGTATTTCCAATGAGATCTTTTTTATGCATATGAAAATATTGTTAATCAATATTACGCACATGAAATACTTAGAACGTTTCGAGTCTCATCCACTCATTCTAAATCATTGCCAAAACAAATTCAGGAATTAAAATAGAAATCCTCCCTAGTGGAGTCGCCAAAAATTGTAGGGAATATTTCAAGCGTTAATCCCCTAGCTTGAACCCCACTGTGATCATACACTAAAGTATGGTGGCGTCCAAAGGGAAAGAAGATAGAGCAAAAGAGCCGCCAACAAGTTTTAGGAACTTTTAAACCTTTCCCGAGGTGAAGGTTACACCCCTTAACGATCCATGAGATCGTCAACTTCTAAGGTCCTAAGGGCGAAGGCAACTTCGAATATGGCTAGGTGTATCTAAATCTAATGAATTCGGAATTTTGTATTTGAGAGAAGGCTAGTTTAGAAAAGAGAGAGAGAGTAATCAAGAAAACTTGCTGAGAGTTGGTTAATGAAAACGGAGTTTTTACGATGTTATTTATAGAAAAAATCAGCCAAAAAGATAAAACATCAAAAACAGAGTTCTGACGCAAAAAAACCAAGTTAGCGCCAAACGCTGACCTTGGCGCCATACGCTAAGGCTAGCGCCAGGCGCCAAGCGTAGCGTCAGGCGGTACAGCTGGCGTTTGGCGCTGACTCAGAAATTCACCCGTTTTCTTAAAATTAGATAGAAATTGCCGTACAGGAGGATAAAATCGTATTTTCCTCAAAAACGTTCTTTGATCTTAATTAAAACTCTAAAAAGTCAACAAAAGTCAATTTATCAATGCTAATTGAATTACAAATGAAAAGAACCTTCTAGAAGAATCTAGAAGACTAAAACCATTCCTAATTGCATTAGGAATGATAAATCCATATTAGGCCCTCCTCTAGATCATTGGGCCGCATATAAGGCTCAAACCGGGCCCAATTCAGTAATTTGGCCATAACTCCCTCAATATTCATCGGAATTGGGCTTATAATATATCGTAGGAAAGCTCTTTTCAAGCCCTATCCAACTACACTACTATTGAACCCATATCATGGACCAACCAAACTAGATTGGCTGTTTTCTTAAAATAGGTTTTCAAAAACAGAGAGAAGAGAAAAGAAATTAAAACTTTCCGCAACACTAAACTTTCCACACTTTCACTTCATTTGATTATGATTCGACGTGAAAGGTACTCATCACTGGGTTTGGTTTTGGGGAGACACGAATGGGTGTCTACAAATGTCTTTGACCCAAACGGAAAATTTCCTCAAAAACGTCACTAACTGATATGGATGGCAATGAGTTCTCAAACATGACAAATCTTGACGAACATAAGAAGTACTACCAATAATTAGTTGAGTTGGACACCCAAGAGAGCTACGTTTGGACTAATTCCTTAGGAAGGACACTTAGGTAGCCCTTATAGGGTGCACCCACTTTAATTTTTATAAACCTCGCATTCCAGCAAATCAACTCGGAGAAATTAGAGTGAAAATTTACGAGCACACCCCAGAAAAGTCGTCGCCTAGTGACAAAGCCAGAGCCGTGCGACGAACAGCAGTGTCTAGAGACAAGGACAGCGCTAGACGACGGGGACCAACGTCTGGCGACAGACTCAAATTTCAACTCCAATTTTTTCGCATTAAACTGGGCAAATTTCTGTGTATTTTTGAAATTTTTAACCTCCGTACTTGATATGCCGTCGTTGAGCCTACCTAAGATAAAGTCCTATCTTGGTCTCACTAGCTAATAGCAAGGGTAAAAAAGGGTCGAACCCAAGAGAGGCGTTGAATCAACCAGCGAGATACTACCATTTAAATAAGCTAAATGAAGTTGAAATTGGTTTGGTTTTATGTAACATGTACTAATTCAAATCAACTAATACTAAGGGGTGATTAACAGTACAATAATTAGAGAATTCTAGGGCTCAAGATATACCACTCAACTTCATCAAAAATCACAAATAGCATGTAGCAAATAATGATAAATTAAGGGGATAATATAGGGGAAGTCATCAAAAGCATCCAACTACTCACTCAAGCTAGAGGGATTACTTGAATCATGAATACAACCTACTCTCGTGGTTACAAAGCATAAAACAAGTATTATAGCACAATCACGATGACAAAAACATTCCCTTGACTAGAAATTCCTATTCTCATGGCATTTCAACTCAATTAAGCATAAGGGAGCTAACTTAAGTTCATCTCTCGATCCTTTGTTGAGAAAGCTTGGATAATAGTTCTAGCAATGGTCATATACAATAACTAAGCAATTAAACCACTTAAGCTCTACTAATTAACACCCAACAATTATCAAACTAACACATGCAACAAGTAATTAGTCACTACATTGAGTGTTTTACCCAAACCCTAGAAAATTAGACTACTCACAATCCATGGAGATTAAAGCAATTAAGGGTTTCAAGTAACTCATGAACAAGATTTAACCAAAGATTTAACCAACGATTAAGCTAAAGATTAACCAAAGAATACAAGGATTAAGCAAGATAATTAACAATCAAAGCAATTAAAATGAAAGAGAAGAGTGAGAAAAAGTTACTAGAAACTTCGACTTGAGGTGGAACTTGTCTTCTACAATGATTGAGAATGAAATTTCCAAGCTATTAATGAAAAGCTAACAAATGATTTAAGAATATTTGTGTTTCTACAATTACAAACTAAGAGGAAGCACAAATGTAACACCCCCGATTTACTAGCTAATAATAAACAATAAATAAAGGAAAAATAGACAGCTTTTAAAATAAAATTGCGAAAGTATACTCCTAAATCAGAGGTATTACCGCCACACTCAACAACCTGTCAAGTGTTAATGCTTACAAAATCCAAATAATTACAACCCAATAAATTAGGTGAGCTGTTTATACAACTTTATAAACTCATGACATCACACTAATCAAAACACTTGAGCTCCTTTAGCTACGACCACTTGATCAACCTGCTTAGAAAATCTTGAGTGCTCACCATTAAGGAAAAATTCCAAAATAGATCGTCGCAGGGCCACCATAAGAAAAATACATGGCCGCAAACACAAGTAGCACAACAAAACAACACACACACGTCAGCAAAAAGCTGAGTAATCATCACATATCAGAATAGAGAGTATAATAGGATAATCAACATTACTAGCTCAATTAAATAATGTAGTTCAAAACTACATAACACATTGTACTCTAAAAAATAACATTTATCAACTCAACCTCGAATAATAATAATCCTTTACTCAACTCATAGCCAATAGTGTGTCATGCTCTTTGTTTTATACCTAGCCTTGGACATGGGTAATTCGAATAAAACCAACAAGTATAAAAACTTGAATACTCCCAATAACTAGAAAACACCTTGAACCAGACCACATACGGGCCAATTCCCACTGTAGGGGACCATAGAAAAACAAATAATAAAGATTGTACCTTATTCTTAACTAATGATCATTATCTCATTACCAACATACCAAGGACTAAGGTCTATAACGTCAAGCTTCAAACCAAGAACAAAATAATAATTCTCAACCTTTTGATCTCATACATCGATCAAATAATAATTCATAATTTAATAATAATAACTCCACAATGGAACAAGTTACCAAATAATATAACAATTTGATCACAATATCTCAACTCTTAAAAAAAATACTAATAATCCAAATATAATCAAATCTCAACCCAAAAACAGTACTCTGCATTAACAACCCTAAAACCTTAATAAACAATACTCCCTATAACAACAACATTAAAACCCTAGCAATAATTGTACATTCAATATATACAACAAAAATAAATAATACAATAATCAAATCTAATCAAATCATATAATACCATAATAATTAATTATA
Source organism: Chenopodium quinoa (assembly GCF_001683475.1). NCBI lineage: Eukaryota > Viridiplantae > Streptophyta > Magnoliopsida > Caryophyllales > Amaranthaceae > Chenopodium > Chenopodium quinoa. Next base: position 3,227,365 of record NW_018745248.1, on the reverse strand, counting down.
TATACAAAGAGTACAAATAATAAAACATATCACACATAACGTTACAAAAATACAAACATCTCAAAAATATAGTGTGATTACACATAATAAATAATCAATCAAACATCTCCAAATTGATAAAGTGTGATTACCGTTCGGTTAACAAAATAAAATAAAATGAAGGCTGTCGAACTTGTGAATTTTGGGTAGCGATCCAAGACATCAGTCACATCACGCATAGTGCACTCCAAATTAATAAGCAAAGATACAAAATTTGATCTCATATAGAGTGATAATTCTATACCCATAATTAAAGAGGTGGAAGTGTTTGGTGAATTTATTTTCACGCACCAACAAAATAAACAAAGTCAATAAGAAGTTAAGAACTCGTGAAAGAAAAGACACGGCTGCACTTTATTATATATTTAGGGTTATAAAATAAAATATATTTAGGGAATTAAAGATTATTTTATACGTTTACATTAAAATAGGTATTAAAATAACTTATTTTATATACATATAAAAATTATTGGATAAAATCATAAAATATTAATCATAAAATATTCGGGTATTACAATCTACTCTCCTTTAAACAAGTTTCGTCCTCGAAACTTAAAATAGAAAATTTTAAGGTATTACAATCTACCCTCTTTAAAACATGTTTCGTCCCCGAAACTTAAAACAGATAAATAATTTAAAATTTTTTGAAAGAGAGTAAAAACTAAACTAAACTTTTCTTAATAAATTATATAGATAGAGTACTAAAATATAAGGGGTATTACATACTATCCCCCTTAATAAGGAGTTCGTCCTCGAACTCAAAGTTAGTCACATAAAAAAAAAAACACATAACAAGCACAAGCATATAAAGAGAAACACTTTTGAAACAACTTAGCCTATGTCCTAAAACTCTCAATAATTCTCTCTTAAAAACCTTATAGTCAATATGAAGACCCCAATAATTACAACTAAAGAAAATAATTACTTTAAAGTAATTATACCACTCAAGTCTTGTAAAAACTCAATTCTTTAAAAACTTATTCATGATTTACAAACAGGATGAGTAAAGGAGAAATTTAAGTCTTGTAAGACGAGGTTAAGGTTTTGGGGTGCCTTATGCACTCAAGGTGTTTTTTTTTTCTATTAAAAAAAGTTTTTGGGGTGCCTTATGCACTCAAGGTGTTTATACACCGAGGTAGTAAAGGAATAATCAATAAATGTTGTTTGTCACTAATAAATCAAGAATTTAAATTGGGAATTTGCCATGTTTGGTTGAATTGTGTTTGAAATGTTTTTATTGTAATGTATATGAGTCATCACCAAGTTTAAACCTATAAATGACGTAAAGTGCAAGATGAATGAGCAACAAAACTCTGGATTGGTGCACATCTGGAGTAATGACAATCAGGGGTTGGGGTGCATGGGGTATTAGCAGTGTACTTTTACCGAGGCCGTCTGATCTACGAGTCTCGTATTTCAATTATTATTTTTTTTAAACTAGGAGTTAGGTGAGATCTCATACTAACTACAGTCGTTGTCGTTGGATGTTTATTGATGTTTTCGAAAGGGGGCATGGGGTTTTTCTTTTATTGATGTTCCAAATGGGACATAGGTTGGACAACCTTGTCTATTGCTAAATCTAATGAAATAAATAAATGAGTCAGTTAATATCAATTAGTGAGGTCTTAATAAATTTGAGAATTGAGTCATGAATTGAGTCTGTATTTTATGATGCTTATGCTTGATTATTAGTAGCATGTTAGGTATTTTCTTAATTTATTTCGCAGCTTGTATGTACTCAGCTTTGCTGAATGCGTACTTTTGTGTGTGTCTTTCTTTGGTCATGGCCTTCGCCTTTTAATGACCCTGTGACGATCCAACTTTTACACTTGTAATATTGGGGAGCAGAATAACAACAAGTTCTCACACATGCAGCATTCATCAGGGTTGTGGGATCTTGAGTAGGGAGTTGGTTGTTTGCAGTTTAATTCTTTTGCAAGTTTGAATTTATTGTAATTCGATTTTATTCGACACTATTTCTTTGGTTTTGAATCTATTTGAACACTGAATTTAATCACTTACTAATTTTATTGGGTTTTGAATAAGGGTCTTAATGGTTCCAACTTGTAACACTTATTTTGATTTAATTAATTCTTTTGTTTTGAAGTTTATTTATAACCGTTTTAGTTTTCCGCTGCTAATTTTCGAGATAGCCTTAACGTTTGAACACGTGGCGCTAGCACACCAGTAATTCTCTTGAAATTGTTCATGTTTCTCCCAGGTTTTTAAGAGAAAATTATTGGGGTGTTACAAAGTGGTATCAGAGCCTTTATTTAATTGTACTTTTCTATACATAACCTTATTAAACATGTTTAAAAAGAATTTTTCTTTCTTTTCCTTGATACCACTTTAAAACACCCCAATAATTCTCTCTTATGAATACCCTGAACAAAATCCAAGAGAATTACTGGCATGCTACCGCCACGTGTTCAAACGTTAAGGCTTTATCAGAAATTAGCAGCGGAAAAAACAAACTCAGTTATAAATATGTTTCAAAACCAATAACCAAAACCAAATTAAATATTACAACTTGGAACTATTAAGGCCCTTATTCAAAACCCCACAAAAGTAGTAAATAAATAATCCAGAGTTTAATAAAATTCAAACTTATGAAAAGAAATAAACTGTGAATAATAACCAACTCTCCACTCAAAATCCCACAACCCTGATGCGAATGCTGCGTGTGTAAGAACCTGTGGCTATTCTGCTCCCCAATATTACAAGTGTAAAAATTGGATCATTACAGGATCATTGAAAGGCGAAGGCCATGATCAAAGGAAGATACACACAAAAGCACGCAATCAGCAAAGCTGAGTACATACAAGCTGCCAAACATAAAATAAATCCCTAACATGCTACCAATAGTCAATCATTACGCATCATTAGTTTATAGACTCACACATGACTCAACTATTTATATTACTAAGACTCCATTAATTAATAATAGGTAAATCATTATTTTTATTCATTGGATTTTGTAATAGACAAGGTTGTCCAACCCATGCTCCATTTGGAACATCAATAAAAAAATAACCCCATGCCTCCATTTGGAAACATCAATAAACATCTAACGACCACGGGTGCGACTCCGTGACCGTAGTTAGTATGAGATCTCACCGAACTCCTAGTTTTAAAAAAAATATTTGAAATAGGAGACTCGTAGATCAGACGTCCTCGATAAAAGTACACGGCTAATACCCCGTGTACCCCAACCCCTTATTGTCATTAATCCATAAGTGCACCAATCCAGAGTTTTATTGCTCATCCATCTTGCACTTTACATGATTTACAGGTTTAGAATTGGTGATAACTCATATGCAAAACAATATAATCAATCAAATATCACATCATTCCAAGCAATCCAAAGTTCCAATTGAATTCTTGATTTATTAGTGGCAAACAATATTTAGTATTGAATCCTTTAACTACCTCGGTGTATTAACACCTTAAGTGCATAGGGCACTTCAAATCCTGAATCTCGTCTTAAAAGACATTAATGAACTTCCTCTACTCAAATCATAATTAATTCATGAAAGAGTATTAAAAATTAACCTCATGGAACCATTATCAAAATTAATTCCACTTATGGACAACCAAGAATCCATAACCTTTGAGAGTGAGGGATAGCTCAAGTGGTTAAAGCTCCCCTCCCGGTTCCAAGAGATCTTGAGATCGATTCTCATCACCCGCCCTTGTGGCTCTCTAAAAAAAAGAATCCATAACCTTTAATTAATCATAACATATCCAATTGATAAGACAATCACTTATATATCACCCACAACCATAGTCATATACTTAAATCTCAAACATGCCTCATACACAATATACGGAAATCACAATGTATAACCAAACAATTTAGCCAAGTCTTCTCTATACATGATACTAAGTTTTCGATACATCCCTAAACATGCATCTAAAGGCAAGGTTTCGTAACTCGTACGTACCTTGAATAAACGAATTGGTATGCCACTTTACTATCTAGAAATCACCTTCAATAAGCTCCTCTCCTAAACCAAATAATAACATCTCAATCAATACTCAATCAATCAAATTTACAGCAATACTAACTTACTTTAAAACCTTCAAAATCCAAATCAAACAACACTTTAAAACCTTCCCTTTAGTTAAAATTAAAGGCTTATATATAGTTCTTTAAATTTTCTTCATAAAAACTTAAAAATACACTCTTATACATGAAATTACAGCAAGTTTAAAGTTTAATAAAAATCTGAAAATTATTTAAAAACCCCTAACAATCTCCCTTTTTAATGGGTGATTAAACCCTCTTTATAAAACATCAAAAGTAGTACTTAGAAACTATTTCTAGCACATAAAACTTCATTAAAAACATATATTTATGCTTAATTAACTTTAAACATAATTAATTTTATAAATCAAAATCAAGGATAATATTTTAAGCATAAAAAAACTTCGTTAAAATCAAAACTGCCCGAAAATCATATTTAGAGGCAGAATTTGGCCACGAGAGGGTGGTGCTCACTATATAAGGTAGTGAGTCTTTTTTAAAACGTTGTTTCCACATGGAAAACACTACTTTTTTTTATCAAAATCGGATGAGTTCAGAACCTGATCGGGATTAAAACGGGATTAACATTAACGAACGAAAATCTAAAAATTAAAACCCGAATTTAAGTGTTCAAATTAATCTGGAATTAAGTTAAACTAATAATTAGTTATAATTACCAAAATTTTAAAACATCATTACTATAAAAGCCCTAAATCAATTGTTCATAAAAACCCTAAAATCATGATTTTCAATAATTAATAACCCTAGGTTATAAAATTTACAAAATCTGAAAATTATGACACTTAAAAAATCTGAAATTATAAAGTTTAATCATCAAAAAAACAATTTGATACTAATTAAATTAATTTCAAATAATAAAATCAAAACCCATAAATCAATAATTATAATTACACAAATTAATAAAAAAAAAAGGAGAAAGAAAATAAGACTAACCTTTTTATGTGGGGAAAATTTTGGGGATTAATGAGGTATTTATAGGGGAGAATGTCGTAGGGTAAACAGAAAGATTGGGCCTCATAAAAATAATGGGTCAATTAAGTAAACAAATGGGTTAGGCTTGTTTGGTTGGACATAAATTGTAGAATAAAGGTGCATAAAATAATTTGTTTAAATAATTTTCAAGCCAGATTAATAATTTGAAACTTTTGAAATTAAATTTTGAAAAATAACAAATAAATATTATAAATAAAATAAAATTTCATTTATAAAATATTTACAAAATACGGGGGATTACAATCTACCCCTCTTAAAAGAAGTTTCGCCCTCGAAACTTAACTCGAAAACCATAAATTTTCCAAAACCATTCAAACTTTTGTGTTTTGTATTGCTGTAAATTGCTTGATCCTCAACATGCACACTCAACAAACTGAACTTTATACTTAATAAACTCGTACTTAGCCAAAGTTTACATACTTTAATTGCATGTAAATACAATAATAGTGCATATTAATAAGCAAAATCATGCAAACTCAAGCAATAAATAGAATAATTGAGGTAAAAAGCGCGAAATTACATCGCATTCTACCCCCCTAAAAGAAAAGAATTACGCCCCCGTAACTCACCTGAATAAATATCATCACCAAGCATTTCATTATAATTTGTAGGTTGTAGTTCTCCTCTCAATCATCTCCCAATCCTCTACAAAACACTCGTAGTTTAACTCACGTATTCACCTTTTAATACTTATTAACTAGCTCACTAGTGCTCTTCTAATTTCCCAATTAAACTTACTCAATTCCTTCAGATCATAAGCTTATTCTCCAAAATTCCCAAGTAATAACCTTTTACAAAAAAAAAAAAAAAAAAAAAAAAAAAAAAAAAAAAAACAAGAAAGTCATTTCAGTATTTCATTATCACCACATGTTTCATCGATTCTTCAAGTAAAATAAACTCTCATTGGGTGTAAGGTTTGGAGGTTAGTCAAATTAAAGAAAGATATATCCTATCAATAACCCCCCAAACAATAAATAGCATCATTAAATCACAAATCAAAACTCTCATAATTACATGCTACACATACCACATAATGATCAATCACAGATATTACATTGCACAAATCATCCCATATACTACATATATAGTTTAAATCCCTTGCATAAATCAATTCATTCAACATTAAATAACACAAAAACTGAATACAATGCACATAGAAAGAATTCATCAACTTATATGCCCATCCTAAAGCTACCTAAAACTCACCGATAAAATGACACAAATAGTACCCAAGTTAAAAGAGTATAATGAATATTCAAATTCATTTTATTTTAAAATATTTATGTAACACACTAATTTAATTATATATAAATACACACTAATTATTTTAAATAAATGCTAAATTAATTCATTTTAGATAAAATAATTTTCAAAAACAACATTTTAATTTAAATCAAGTACTTAAATCCAAAATCGTTAGATTTAAAAACAATAGGCGCCCAAAAACATTAAATTGACTTTTGTGGTAATTAAATCGAACCTAAACTCTAATACCACTTTGTAACACCCCCGATTTACTAGCTAATAATAAACAATAAATAAAGGAAAAATAGACAACCTTTAAATAAAATTGCGGAAGCATACTCCTAAATCGGAGGTATTACCGCCACACTCAACAACATGTCAATTGTTAAGACTTACAAAATCCCAATTATTACAACCCAATAAACTAGGTGAGCTGTTTATACAACTTTATAAACTCATGACATCACACTAATCGAAACACTTGAGCTCCTTTAGCTACGACCACTTGATCAACTGCTTAGAAAATCTTGACTGCTCACCATTAGGGACAAATTCCAAAATAGATCATCGCAGGGCCACCATAAGAAAAAGACATGGCCGCAAACACAAGTAGCACAACAAAAAAACACACACACGTCAACAAAAAGTTGAGTAATCACCACTCATCAGAATACAGAGTATCATAGGATAATCAACATTACTAGCTCAATTAAATAATGTAGTTCAAAACTACATAACACATTGTACTCTGAAAAATAACATTTATCAACTCAACCCCAAATAATAATAATCCTTTACTCAACTCATAACCAATAGTTTCCCATGCTCTTTGTTCTATACCTAGCCTTGGACATGGGTAATTCGAATAAAACAAACAAGTATAAAAACTTGAATACTCCCAATAACTAGAAAACACCTTGAACCAGACCACATACAGGCCAATTCCCACTGTAGGGGACCATAGAAAAACAAATAATAAAGATTGTATCTCATTCTTAACTCATGATAATTATCTCATTACTAACATGCCAATGACTAAGGTCTATAACGTCGTGCCTCAAACTAAGAACAAAATAATAATTCTCAACCTTGTGATCCCATTCATCGATCAAATAATAATTCACAATTTAATAATAATAACTCCACAATGGCACAAGTTCCCAAATAATATAACAATTTGATCACAATATCTTAAATCTTAAAAAAAATATTAATAACCCAAATATAATCAAATCTCAACCCAAAAACAATACTCTGCATTAACAACCCTAAAACCTTGATAAAACAATACTCCTTATAACAACAACATTAAAACCCTAGCAATAATTGTACAATCAATATATACAACAAAAATAAATAATACGATAATCAAATATAATCAAATCATATAATACCATAATAATTAATCATATATACAAAGAGTACAAATAATAAATCATATCACACATAACATTACAAAAATACAAACATCTCAATAAAAAAGTGAGATTACACATAATAAATAATCAATCAAACATCTCCAAATTGATAAAGTTTGATTACCGTTCATTAAAAAAAAAAAAAATGAAGGCTGCCGAACTTGTGAATTTTGGGTAGCGATCCAAGACATCAGTCACATCACGCATAGTGCACTCCAAATTAATAAGCAAAGATACAAAATTTGATCTCATATAGAGTGATAATTGTATACCCATAATTAAAGAGGTGGAAGTGTTTGGTAAATTAATTTTCACGCACCAACAAAATAAACAAAGTCAATAAGAAGTTAAGAACTCATGAAAGCAAAGACACTGATAAACTTTATTATATATTTAGGGTTTTACAATAAAATATATTTAGGGAATTAAAGATAATTTATATACGTTTATATTAAAATAGGTATTAAAATAACTTATTTTCTCTATATATAAAAATTATTGAATAAAATTGACGAGTGGCATTTATGTCACTTTTCCACCCCTTCTCTCTAAGGATTCTCCCCTCATTTGCACTTGTTTGAGCCTTTTTAAGCGTTTTTACCTTAGTTTTGTTTTTTCCTTTTTTTTCTCGTGTTTCCTTTCTTTTTCCCTTTTGTTGGTTTTTCTAGCGTCTCTTCGTTGTTTTGTAGGTTTTTGGCCCTTTCGGATGGACCCTTAGATGCATGGCGAGCCATGGACAGGAAATTTAATGATCAAGGAAGGCACTAAAGCAAGGAGCAGAGCCGCGGGCGCGGAACTGTAGGCTGCGGGCGCGGGTCGTTGTAAATGCAATCACCTCAAACTTTCTGTAGATGCTGAGCTACGCCTCAGGATAGGGCTCTCCTCTAGACCCGCGGGCACGTCACCTGGAGCCGCGGTCGCAACTCTTCGAGGATTTTCTTCCCCTGTTATCTTGCCGCGGCCTCTCTTCAGCAGGAGACGACATCTCATTTCTTAGGTCGCGGGCGCGGGAGAAGAGCCGCGGGCGCGGGTTGCTGGGTTAAGCAACTCCGTACCCAGGATGGAGAGGGCACGACTGCTTGCTAGAGGGCTCTCCTAGGCGTTTTATTTCCTTCTTTTATAATGCATATATATAGCCTCCTATTTCAAGTTTGTATTATCATCTATCTTATCAACATTTTTTTAGCTTAATCTAGAGAGAGAAACTTTATTAGTCTTCATTGGTACAGAGAGAAAGTGTGGTTTCTTCATTGATGAATTTGGATTTTGAAGAAGGTGTTTGTTCAATCCTTTGCAGACCTTCATCTTCAATTAATGAGAAATCTCTTACTCTTTCTCTTTACCTTTGTTTTTTATTTTGCTTATTTGCTTTGATTTTCCTTCTTTGCTTATTGATCATGTTTATGCTTATTGATTTGATAATTGATATTGTCTTCAATATGATTTATGAGTAGTCACCTAGCCAAGGGTGTGGGGATGGTGTAGTTGCTAAATGTTCATGCTTATAATATTGGGGTTATGTTAATGGTGATTAAAGTCTTTGCATGCTTTATATTCTTTGATCTTCTTGCAAGTGCACATTGTTAGTTGATTAAAGGTGAATCTTTGCTAACAAGGAACGAAACTTGACTTAGTTGAGATTCATTACTATCGATAGTTCTTTGATTGCACCTTCTAATATATGGTTCTAGTGTGGAAACATAGAGGCTATGTTAGGAGAAACCGATTAACCCCAAAAGGCGGTTAGATTGGGCCTTACTTCAATATTCATGCATGTTTAGTTTACCATTGATTTGCTACTTTGTTATTGCATGATCAAGCGGCATCTACATGTACCCATTTCCCTTGGTGCTTAGTTATATTAATTTTACATTTCGTTCTTAGTTTGATCTCTTAGTTATTCACACTTCTTGTTCCGAGATAGCTTAGAATCTAAGTAATGAATGCGGTGTTTATGTATTTCTCCCTGTGGTTCGACCCCTCTACTTGCCCTATACTTGTAATAGGTTGAGTCGAGAGTTATAAATTGTATATGATTTAGGTGTAGTTGTTTGACGAGGCAATTATTACCTTTATCAAAAATCATAAAATATTAATCGTAAAATATTCGGGTATTACAATCTACCCTCCTTTAAACAAGTTTCGTCCTCGAAACTTAAAATAGAAAATTTTAGGGTATTACAACTAAAAACTTGGATGCCGTAAAAATGAGCTCAAGGGGTTATTTTTAAAGACCCCCAAAAAAAACATGGAGAAAACAAGAGTCGGGCATAGCTATAGGTAAGCACGGACGTGCGGCCAAATCTACACGGACGTGTTGAGGTAGGCGCGGACTTGTAGAGCAAGAGGATGAGAAACGTTTGCCACTGTTTTGGCCAGGGGATCCTGCACGAACGTGCCAAATGTGGCATGGACGTGCAGGCCTTGTTCTGCACAATCAGTTTTGAAACTGATTTGGGCTGGGCAAGATGCACGGACGTGTAGGATCAGGCACGGACGTGCTGAACATCCTTCACGGACGTGCAGGTCTTGAGAGCAGCAAACTGAAGTTTCTGGTTGGTCTAATGCGCTCCTACACGGACGTGCAAGGCATGGCACGTCCGTGTAGGCTCTCTTAGGCCCTTTTCTTCACCTTTCTTTGGTTATGCTCCTTTGTACCGGCTTCTAACCTCGGTTTATCATCCAAATACATCAAATGGTCATCCTTGTACCTAAAAACTCAACAAAAATACTAACAACACGTGAAGCAAGGGATACACAAAAATTTCACGAACATAGAGTATAAGTGAACAAAAAGGCCAATATATCTAGTAAACAAAGTTCAAAATCACATCAAATGACAAGTTATAAAATCCCCCCAAGCTAAGCTTTTGCTAGTCCTCGAGCAAAACAAACATGTCAAATCAAGATGGTAGATAACTTGCTAATGACCAAACCAAGGAGACTTTTTAAAGAGAGGAAACACAAAAATACAAATCCTCATGGCAATAACCTTAAACACTTTTAGCACAAGTGAAAAGCAATTTAAACCCCTAAGTCGCCTAAGAGGACGAGTTTTTATCTCGTGAGGGTTTCCCTTGAGCTTAACCCACAACTCACACAAACCACGCCAAAATTGTCAAAACACATTTACCATCAAAGTAATCAATACACACCAAAGCCAATGCTTTTATTGCCCAAGTCAACTCATCAGGATATAAATCACAAGCAAGAAAAGTGAGCGACTTTCAAGAATTACCGATCATACAAATGTGCACATGAGTTGGGGGTAGAGAGGAGAACTAAGCAAGGTTGCACTAGGATACTTCCTTATATCTTTTACTAGTTCATTAGAGCACATCTAAATATTCCAAAGTTGCAACAAGGCCTCTTTCGGTTATAAAATCTCAAAATGCAAGTCCACCTCCCAAAATGCACTCCCAAGCCCCTTTAACTACACTCTAACTTGGGAATTTACACAAGAAACATCAAAATAGATAATGTGTGGGAGGCATCCATAAGTTGACCTCTAGATTAGAAAAAGGAAAATTTGGAGAATTTTTGTAGGAGTTTTTTTTTATCTCCCTTTCTTTTTCTATTTTTTCTTTGTTTTTTTTCAACATTCATTGTCCTCGCTTCTTTTAACTATGAGCGGATCTTTCTTTTATTCATGACATGTGGCTTTTTATGCCACTTATTACATAAGATACAAATAGAACCAATTCCCTAATAGAGTTTCATTTTGGGGTGGAGGGAGGAACATCAAGGGTACAAGGGACTGCAATTCGATTCAAACATATCCTACTTTGGGCAAATTTGACAATATCCTATGCTAGACGTGCAATTGAGCATTCATCGGTTTTCATTTCATATAATCTATTGCAATCATCTAAATGATCCCAACTCTTGCCCACACCTTTCTAAAAGCACTTTTACTCTCCCCCCAAGCTATCATGAACATTTCACCCAATGTTAAAACAATAAAAGCACAAGGAAGGGGAGGAAGAAAACTAACTCATTGGCTCGGGCCTCCTTAGGAGCTTGAGCTCCCGGGGTAACAATGTCGGTAGATATTCCGAAATTCACCCAATTCCGACCGAAGACCCTCGAAACTTTTCCTCATGTTGTCGCAGGAGGACCTCATGTCTTCATGAGACTTTCTCATAGTCTCGAAATCGGTGGACATCTGGTTGAAACCAGCATTCATTAGCTACATCTTTTTCTCGAATGAAAGGGGTAGGTTTTCTTCACCCACGCCTTGACCTTGGTACCCTTGTTGGTACCCTTGTTGTTGATAGAAATGTTGTTATAAGAACTGTTGTTGTTTAAATTGTTGTTCTAGGTGTTCCTGTTGCTGCTGCTGCTCTTGCTCTTCTCTTTCTTCTTCCTTTCCACCGGGAACTCAAGGGAAGTCCTTGGAAAAGACCCAATTACTTTCGTCATAAATGTCGTCATAATGACGGTCCTCTCGGGGTTAGAGAGGTAGGCGTATAGACGCCTACTTACCAACCAAATGAACTGGTGGGGTTCTTGTACATCCTTGATCCATTTCATTGCTCGCAAGGACATCATGTCCAACTGGGTTGGCCCAGGACAAACCTCTTCATCTGCAAAATCAAGTTCAAGAAAAGAAGCAATTATGGTGATCATGCCACTTATAGTTATGTTGCCGGAACCCGTGGCAACATCCTCAAGTGGTCCAAAAACCAAGCCCCAACATCTAAGGCCGAGTTTCCCTAACTCAAGTGCTAAAGGAAAAGGAAATAAATCTCCCTAGTTGACACTAACCCTAAGCTGTCACCTCTAGCAAACGTGTTAGCTATGATGCGCAGTGAAAGTCTAAAACAGGTTGAATAAGGGTTGTGGCCTTATCGGACCTAGGGTTGTATTCAAATAGGCCCGTAAGACGTCTCTAAAAGTCCCTCAAATCATAGTTACGAGGGTAGCTTTCTTTGGGTCCTATGGTTCCCGTAGTAAGCCACCCGAAAGCTTGGTTAACCCTCCTAATTGTCATTTTATGGTTGGCATTCATAAGCTGGATGGTTATGTGTCGTGGGGTCTGGGTTGTGTCTCTGTGCACGTAGAGGGTAGAGAGGAACTCAAGAGTTAACCTCCTATAGGTTGAGGCGTGCAAGTCAAGCCAATGTCCTAAGTTGGAGCCCTTGAAAAGCATTCTTACATCCCCCCTACCCCTAAGGTGTCGGCCACATCTCTATTGTAGAATTTGTAGGCTTGACTCGCCTCCTACAATTCCTAACATAGGTTTTCAAAAAGGCCGGTTCATTAAAGACAATTCCCATTGTATCATCTTGTGGTGGAACAACGGGAGGAGGAGGCGATAGGTTGCGGTACCTATTGTCCGTGTTTCTACGTTAGTTTCTTTGGCTCATGGTCGGTCTTTATGAAAATCAATTAGATACACCACAACCAAGAAATAAACACACAAAACACACAAGAGGCACTAGGTCAATAAGACAACAATTCAAGGCTTAATCAACACCAATAAGCGCAACACAATCAAGTCAATTTCTAAGTCCACCACCTAAAACAAGACAAGTAAATCACCAAACAACTAAGTCTACTTCACTAATGCATTCACAATAATTCGACACTAATTTCATGCATTAACCTCAAACAATCTAACACAACAACTAACTCAACCAAGCATGCTTTTTTCATTCACAAAAATTAATTCCTCAATCTCACTTACAAAAATCCTATTCTCACAACATTCACAAAACACCTTGAAATTCACTAAAACTTTACAACTATCAACTAACCATCACTCACAACCAATTCAAACAAACTTTTTCAAGCAATTTCATGCAAAAAATCAAGAATTGAAACAAAAAATTAGTTAAAGGGAGGAACGATTATACCGAGCTTATCGTGGGTGTAAAAACCGCAAATGAACTTTTTTAACCTTCCTTATGCTTGCTTGACCATACTCCAACACCCAATTGCTTCAACTTTAAGCTCACAAGAAAAACCACAAATTTATTTTTAAGGGTTAGGGTTTTGAAAATTTGGGTATTTTTTGGGTTTAAAAGAAGGACAATGGAGTAATAGATTGTGATTTTGTTGAAATGAAGTGAAGATTTTGATGATCATTGTTGATTTTTGGTAGGACTTTAAAGGGTTGAGTGAATTTAAGTGAGTTTAGAGGAGGAGGAGGAAGTGAGTTTAGATAGAGAAAGGGGTGAGAATCGTGAGAGTGATAGAGTGGAAGTGTGGAATTGTTTTTTATGTATAAGGCCGAAATGAAAACTCGGTTTTCTAGGGCAGCGCGGATGTGCAGGAATTGGCACGGACGTGAAGGATTGTCTGCACAGACGTGCTGAGTTGGGCACGTCCGTGCCTAATCTGAGATTTGCTTTTCAAAAGTTTCCACTTCTGTTGTTTGCGGTGGCACGGACGTGCATACATAAGCATGGACGTGCTTTCTTGTGAGCACGGACGTGCTGTGTTTGGCACGTCCGTGCCAAAATTTAGAATTTCATGTGGAAGTTCCTGATTCGTGTTGCCCCCCATCTGCACGGACGTGCTGAGTTTGGCATGTCTGTGCAGGCTCTTTGGTGTGCGGAAACCTTTTTTTGAATAATAATAATAAGGCAAAATAATAATAATAATAATAATAATAATAATAATAATAATAATAATAATAATAATAATAATAATAATAATAATAATAATAATAATAATAATAATAATAATAATAATAATAATAATAATAATAATAATAATAATAATAATAATAATAATAATAATAATAATAATAATAATAATAATAATAATAATAATAATAATAATAATAATAATAATAATAATAATAATAATAATAATAGTAACACTAATAATAATAGTAATAATAATAATAATAATAATAATAATAATAATAATAATAATAATAATAAATAATAATAATAATAATAATAATAATAATAATAATAATAATAATAATAATAATAATAATAATAATAATAATAATAATAATAGTAATAATAATAATAATAGTAATAATAATAATAATAATAATAATAATAACAATAATAATAATAATAATAATAATAATAATGATAATAATAATAATAATAATAATAATAATAATAATAATAATAAAATTATTATTATTATCACCATTATTATTATGATTATTACTACTTCACATCCACGGATATTTTTCTTACTACTCTTTTTATCAATACCTACAAAAGATATTAAAAAAAGTTAGTAATAATAATAAAAATATGGAAAAGAAATCATCTTTTATGAGAGAGGGGGTTGAGAAAATCCGGCTGCCTCCCGGAAGTGCTCTTTTAACATCACTAGTTTGACGACATTACAGGATTAATGAGAGGAAGGAACATCAAACTCATCAAGGTGAACAACCTTAGATTCTTCATGCACAAAACCATCAAAGTATGGCTTTAGCCTTTGTCCATTCACTTTGAACGGTTCACCATTGTCATTTGAAATTTCAATTGCACCATATGGAAACACCTTCTTTTATTGTAAAAGGTCCACTCCATCTTGCCTTGAGCTTACCCGTAAACAACTTCAACCGGGAATTGAATAGTAGGACCTTGTCACCTTCTTTAAATTCCCTTTTGCTAATATGCTTGTTGTTTCAGGGTTTTCTGTTGTCCTGCGGGTGAGTTACAATTCCGAGACTGGAACCGGACGCCTGTACCTGCAAAACAACGGAGACTCCTGGTGGTGGGAGCTCCGCCTCCAACGGTCAAGTTAGTACTTGATTAAGGAGTAATTAATGCGGAAATTAAAGTGATTGGGTCTCTCTAGGTGAGAGTGTTTAATGTAGGTAATCTGCTTTGTTAGCGTGATCAGCCTGTTATCTGTGTAATTAATGTGTAGTCCCCCTTAATGAGGATTAAGGGAGCTATTTATAACCTCGAGAAACGTGCCAATCTAGGTTTAGGTTAACCTTGGGCTGATTGGGCTTCCCTCGGAAGTTGGGCCTAGGTGGCCGGTTATCCCAGGTGTAATGGGAAGGACACGTGTCGTGTCGTAATTGGTCCAAGGTGGACGGATCATTGCTTGACACGTGGCAGGCTCCTATTGGCCCACGTGACGGACACATGGCGGAACCTAATTGGTCCACTTGTCAGATGGTGATTGGTGGGAGCAAAATCCCCTAATCATTTGCCCCTCACAGGTGGCACGTGACTGGTCACGTGTTACCTGTGACAGGTGTCGAACTGTAACAGGCGACGACCTGCTACAAGTGTCACTCGGCGAAGGGCCGAGAGATTCTCCCGCCCAAATTTTGAATTCTGGAAGTGACCCTTCGCCTTCTCACTTCGCCTATTTAAAGGAGTGTTGACTTGAGTCATTTTCACACTTGAGAACTTTTTGAAAACATTCGGACCCCTGAACTTGCTCTGACATTTTGGACCCTTTCTGCCTACCGCCTGTTCTGACAAGCCGACTGCAAAGGATTTTCAGAACTTCATCAACCGTCACCCGTTCAGGTAACTGTCGGTTCTCCTACTCTTAATTTTCTTTTTACTTTTTTGAAATGGCACCACGGAAGCACACGACACGACCTAGGTTAGTGATCAGCCGGTCACCGGGGACGGCTGAATCTAGGACTAGGAGTGTCGCCTGCCCTTTTCCGGACCCATCTTTGCCCTTTATACAAAGTCCGACTGTATCTGTGTCTATGCAGAGCATGATGGCCAGAACAAAAAAGACTGCTAGGATCTCAAATTCAGACGACTCCTCCCACAGGGTGCCGATTAGTGAAACATCTGACCAGGCGCCAGATGTGAAAGTAAAACAAAGCGGCCTGAAAGCCGGCAATTCTGAGGGAGGAGTTATAGTGACCCCTTCCCATTTTAAAGTTAACAATTCTGCTCCTTTTCAAGGAGAGGAGGCGGGCCCCACCGGGAGAGGGAAGGAGTCGTCCTCTTCGGACTCGTCAGAGGACGATTCCGAGTCTAGCTCTTCTGGCCATGCTTCTCTGGACACAGAAGAGAAAAACAGTCGCCTGCAAGAGGCGAGGCTTTCTCACGCAGTTGAGAAGGGGGACAATTGGGCGGAGCCATCCGCCTCTTACCGAGAGCAAAATACCCCCTACTACTGCACGGTACCTCGGGGCCGGATCACAGCCATGCAAGAGAAAATGGAGAGCTTTATCGCAAACCACACAATGGGCCCCGACTTTTTAGTGTTCGTGCCGGATCCAGAAGACACAGTCGTCTGGCCGGCTGGTACCAGTTATGATAGCGCCTGCTTTGGCTGCTACGAGGCGGCCATCAAGGCTGGGCTGCGCTTCCCATTACATCCGGCTGTTCTGCGGATCTTGGATGGGTATGAGTTGGGGTTATGGCAGTTAGCCCCGAACTCCTAGGTCAACGTACTCGGCTATGTGGCCGGGTGCGAACTGCACGAGGTGGAGCCGAGCTTCGAGGCTTTCGCCCACATGAACTATCTCAGCCGGACCCCTAAGGCAGGCGGTACCGGTTGGTATCAATTGACGAGCCACAGGGGCTACCTCATGACGAGAGGTAAAGCAAACAAATGGAAGGACTGGCGGAGCACCTTCCTCATCATTGAGAGTTCAGACACAGAGCTGAACAAGCGCTTCAACACGTGGAACAGGAATCCGCCCCTTCTTGCAGGCGGCCGCAGCATGCCGCCTATTCCCCCCAAGGCTAAGAAAGAGATCCTGGATAAAGGACTCTTTAAAGTAGAGTCTAGGGTCGACTCTACTTCAGGGGTACGAGAGCAAGTACCCCTGCACTGCGTCCCGAGCTTCAAATGGCTCTATGACGAGTACTTTTTGGCCGCCTGTGGCCTCTGCAGTCGGTGCTCAAGAGGTAGTCGGCCTGTCGAATACTCTGTTGTTCCATACATTTCTTGTTATGACATTAACTTTGCTATTTGTTTTTGCAGCGGACGCTATGAGCAAAATTACCGCCTCCAAGACTGCGGCGGCCATGTTGCGGGCCTCCATCATGCAACAAGCTTCAACCGACTCCCCCAAGAAGGGGGAAACCTTGGTGGGCTTCGAACCTTTCACCCTCTTTTTGGAGTTGTGTTTATGCATATACTGACTCCTTTCTTCTTTTTTAGTCGGGCGCTCCAAGAGCTTCTTCTTCCCAACAGCCGGACCCCAAGGCCCGGAGGACGACTGTTGCGAGCTCTCCTGGTTCTGCCAGGAAACATGCGGCGGCTGAGAAACAGCCGGCCACTTCTTCTAAAACTCCAGCTGGGCCGCCTAGAAGTATGAAGTTATCCTTGTAAATTTTAGACTTGCTCCCCTTTTTTACTAGGTCTAATCCGTTTGTTTATGCTTGATGCAGCCGGCCCTCATGAGCCTGACTTGGTAGAGGTGGCCAAGTCTATGATCAGGGCCGTTCCTCCAGCTGAAAGGGAGGCGGTCAGGGGTGTCGGCACCCTTGACCTAGACGGGATTGCAGGGGTCCTTGCTGAGGTATACTTAGCATATTTTTAAGTATTTGAATTCCAGGTCGCCTGTTTTCTTGTTGTTTGGAAAGTGACGCCTGTTCCTTTTTACTTAGGCCCTGCTCCGAGTGAACGGCCTTCGCAAGCCGCTTGACCGGAAGAACAAAGAGGTAAAGGCTGCAAAAGCTATGGCCGCCTCTGACTGTGATAAGGCAATGTTTCAAATTGCCCAAAATGAAGTTCTGACCATTGATATTCTTTATTATCAGGCGCAGGCTACCGCTGCTATTCGGGCTCAGTTAGAGGCGGCCCAGAAGCGGAATGGCGAGCTGGAGGCGACCATCACAAATCTCAAGGTCGAGCTGAAATCTCTTCGCCTAAAGATGTACTCATACGAAGCCTTGGAGAAATCCTTGGCCAACGTAAAGGAACGCCTGGTGACCCAGGAGAAGAGTCTTACTCAGGAGCTCTCGGAAAAGGCCGAGCAAGAAAAGAAAGAGCTGGTCCGCGAGATGATGGAAGACTCTGCTCAAATCCAGCGCATGACTTGGGGCCGCCTCTTCCCCAATGCCGACTTTGCCTCATGGGAAAAAACGTACCGCCAGTGTTCTGATACATATAATCAAGAGATCCTGGCGGCTGCTGAGGAAGAGGCGTTGGAGGAAGCGTTGGAGGAGGAGGAGCCGGTAGTGGCGCTTGTGCCGCTTGGGGGTAATGCATCAAAGAAGAATGCAGCTGAAGCCGAGTCCAGCAAGAAGAGTGCTGACCAGGCGACAGCTGCTAATATTGAAGATCTGCCCCCTTCTTAAGCTTTATGTATTCTTTCCACGGCCTGCGTGCCGTTTGTTTTGTATTTACCCGGCCAGGGGGCCGGGGCTCTGAATATTTTGCCGGTCTTTAATGACCGGCTTCTTTTTAATGAATTTTGTTTTGCTTCAAATTTGTCTAAGTATTGAATATTCTGATATCCAATTGTTCACTATACCGACTGTTTTACATGGCCGATAGTTGCAGACAGGTACGGATAGTTAGTCACGCCGCCTATGCCCCTAGACGACTGGTTGTCTGTTTCCAGGCTAGACGATCAGTCGGCCATTTATCCAATCGGTATTCGAACTATTTTAAAGACTGGATCCCCTTTAGGCAGGCGGTCCTGTCATTTGTAAATTTAACCAAGTAGGAAAGTTGTCTGACCAAGTAAACATGATTGTTACCTAGTTGCCAAGGAACTGAGTAGTAGAGGTATCAAGCGGCGGGTACCGGTTGTTCCCCTTTATTCGCCAATGTTTGTTGGCTTTTAACTCATAAGTTGTTAACCTAGCAGGAGTAGTGGTTGAGAGCCCCTGTTTGCTAAAAGCAGGAGGACGACTCATACCTTTTAGGCTCCATACTAAGTTTGAGAGAGTGACTATGAGTTAACTTTGGTGTTACTCAGTCGTCGTCACTCCTGCTTGAGTAGTAAAGGCACCAGGCGGCGGAGGCCGGCTGATCCTTTTGATTCGCCAATGTTTGTTGGCTATTAACTCAAGAGGTTACCTAGTAGGAATAGGGGTTTGAGTGCCCCTGTTTGCCAAAAAACAGGCGGTCTACTCAAACCTTTTAGGTTCCATACCAAGTTTGAGGGAGTGACTATGAGTTAACGTTGGTGTTACTCAGTCGACGTCACTCTTGCTTGAGAAGTAGAGGTACCAGGCGGCGGAGGCCGGCTAGACCCCTTGATTCGCCAATGTTTGTTGGCTATTAACTCAAGAGGTACCCCCTGCATTTATCCCAAGTAATACAGGCGGTCATCTGACTCAGATGTCAACTGCTACCACTGGTTTGGTTAGTGATAGAGTTATCCTTGTCTCAAAAACGGCTACGTGGTTGCCCTTGGGGGCAGTCGTAAAGGTGCCGTGTAATTAGTTTATAGAGCAATGTTCTACCCAAAAGGGAGCTGCTCTCTGCGACGAATTTCATCCGGAGGGATGCCGCCGGACGCCTGCTATGATGTTGGGACAGGTCGTATTAGTTTTGAAGATTGGATCAGTTGGCTTGGCGTCTGGTCTGATCATTCGGCCTGTGGCCTTGGTTAGTTCTTGGTGAACGTAGGTGCTAAGTAAAAGGAGGGTAGCCGCCTGTTAGGCACAGGGTCGGCCAGGCCCTAATCTTTTTAGCTAAGTATAAGGGGTGTGGCTGTGTGTTTGGAACCAGTCGGCCCTCTTCTATGGAGAGTAGCCGACTATATGTCCAGATGGCATGCCCCTCTGAAGATAAAGTAAAATACTCAATGGAGAGTAGCCGACTGTAAAGGTACAGACGGCATGCCCCTCCGAATATAGAGTAAAATACTCAATGGAGAGTAGCCGACTGTAAAGGTACAGACGGCATGCCCCTCTGAAGATAGAGTAAAATACTCAATGGAGAGTAGCCGACTGTAAAGGTACAGACGGCATGCCCCTCTTAAGTAAGAATAAAAATTAAACATGGAGAGTAGCCGACTATTTGTTAGTAGGCGTGCCCCCCTTAGTACAAAATTGAATATTAAGTGCAAACTTTTGTTAAGTAGCCCTTGATTATTTACATAATTCAAAAGAAATATTTCTTAAGATTATCTACATTCCAAGTTCGAGGCAACGGTTGTCCGTCTGGTGTTTCCAGCCGGTAGGTACCGTCCCTGACCTCTTCACAGATTCGGTAGGGTCCTTCCCAGTTGGGAGTTAGTTTGCCAGACTCATTAGCCCTACCAACTGCTTCCATTTTTCTAAGTACAAAGTCCCCCACTTGGAGTGGACGCCTGTGTACTTTTTTGTTGTATGATCTAGTCATTCTCAGGCGGTAAATTTCATGGCGCAAGACAGCATTGCCCCTCCTTTCAGGAAGTGAGTCTAATGCCAGGCGCATGGCTTCCCAGTTTGCCTCTTCGTCATATAGCATTACTCGAAGAGTCGGCTCGTAGTGTTCTATTGGAAGAACAGCTTCCGCACCATAAGTTAGGAGGAATGGAGTTTCTCCAGTCGCCCCTTTTTCAGTCGTCCTAATGGCCCAGAGAACATGTGGTAATTCATCCGCCCATAGGCCCCCTGCTCGTTCAATCTTTTTCTTGAGACCGTCTGAGATGATTTTATTAAAGGCTTCTACCTGGCCGTTTGCTTGTGGACGGCCGACAGATGCAAAGTAGTGTGCAATTCCTTGGTCACCCAACCAGCTTTTGAGAACAGGCGTCTCAAATTGGGGACCATTATCAAAAACCATAGACATGGGATCCATGAACCGAGTGATGACATTTTTCCAAATGAATGAAATTACATCCTTCGTCTTGATTCCCTTTCCAGCCTCCGCCTCTACCCATTTAGTGAAGTAGTCGACGGCAACAAGTATGTACCTCCTTCCGCCTGTAGCAGGCGTATATGGACCCAGAATGTCCATGCCCCACTTAGCAAATGGTAGTGGGCTATGAATGGTAGTGAGGTCAGTAGCCGGACGGTGAATTAGTTTGCCAAACCTTTGGCACTTGTCACATTTTTTCACCATCACCATCGCATCTGCTTCTAAAGTAGGCCAAAAGTAGCCTTGCCGCCTTGCCCGTTGAGCAAGCGTCCTACCGCCTATATGGGAAGCACAGTAACCAGAGTGAAGATCGTCTAGTATCTCTCGTCCCTTTTCTGGAGTAACACACTTTAAGAAGGGTTGAAGGTACCCCCTTTTGTGAAGTTCTCCCTTTATTATTTCAAAACTGGGCGCTCGTTTTTTCAGTGCTGCCGCCTGTTGATGATCATCCGGCAGGTTACCATTTGTCAGATATGCCCTGATTGGATCCATCCAGGTTGAGCTTCTGTCTAGGATTGCAATAGGTTCTTCCTCAATGCTTCTCCTAACCATTACTTCCCAAAATACAGTTCGAGGAGTATCAGAGGAGACGGACGATGCTAATTTTGACAGTTTATCCGCCTGGTTGTTTTCTGATCTCGACACTTGGATCAGATGGAAATCCTCAAGGGAGCCGACTGCTTGTCGGACCGCCTGTAAATACTTGATCATGGCCCGATGGGTTGCTTCGTATTCGCCATTGTACTGACTCACTATCAATTGTGAATCGGAACAGGCGTCTTTTTTCTTGCCCCTGCCGCCTTGCACATGCGGATTCCGGCTAGTAAAGATTCATACTCTGCCTCATTGTTTGAGGCCTGAAAACTGAAGCGTAACGCATACTCGTACCGGTCGCCCTCTGGCGACTGACATATGACGCCTGCTCCACAACCATTTGAAGTAAAGCTTCCGTCCACATATACCTTCCAGATCTGGTCTGTAACTTGAGAGTCAGGAGGACGAGTCATCTCAACAATAAAGTCAGCAAAGGCTTGCCCCTTCACTGCTTTTCTAGGTTCGAAAGTAACTTCGAGGCTCTGAATTTCTATGGCCCATTTGATCATTCGGCCTGACGACTCCATGATGGTCAGTGGCCGCTTGATAGGTTGGTCTGTATACACGACGACTACATATGCCAAAAAGTAGGGCTTCAATTTTTTAACAGCCATGAAGAGTGCAAGACCAAATTTCTCCACTAAGGGATACCTCAACTCGGCATTTTTCAGTACGTGACTGACAAAGTAGACCGGGAGCTGACAGCCGTCTCTTTCAGCAAGGAGAACAGCGCTTAACGCATGATTAGAGACGGCCAGGTACATGTAGAGTACTTCTTTGGGCAAAGGGCTGACCAGCCTCGGCAAGGAATGCAAGTGAACTTTAAATTTCTGGAAGGCGGCCTCAGCATCCGGCCCCCATTCAAACCTTGCCTTTTTCTTAATTGCCTGGAAAAAGTATAAGCATTTGTCGCCTGATCGGCTTAGAAATCTTCCCAAGGCCGCCAGACAACCTGTTAACTTCTGAACATCTCGGATAGTACGAGGCGACTGCATGTCAATGACCGCCTGCACCTTCTCAGGGTTCGCCTCTATTCCTTCTGATTGATAAGGAATCCGAGAAATTTCCCAGACTGAAATCCAAAGGCACATTTCTTGGGATTGAGCATGACATGGTGCCGCCTGAGTGTGGCGAAAGTTTCTCGGAGGTCCGACAGGTGATCTTTCTGAAGTTTAGTCTTAACAATCATATCATCAATGTATGCCTCGACGTTTCTCCCAATCTGATCAAAGAACACAGTGTTTATCATTCGCTGGAAGGTAGCCGGGGCATTCTTAAGACCAAACGGCATGACCGTGTAACAGTATAACCCCGGATCAGTGACGAAGGCCGTCTTCTCCTGATCTTTCTTCCATAAAGGAATTTGATGGAAACCAGAGTAGGCGTCCATAAAGCTCATCAAAGCATGGCCGGCTGTTGAGTCGACCAGATTATCAATTTTTGGCAGAGGGTAACTGTCTTTGGGGCACGCCATGTTTAAGTCTGTGTAATCTACACACATTCGCCAGGTTCCATTCGGCTTTTTAACAAGCACCACATTTGCAACCCAGTCTGGGAAGTAACATTGGCGAATGAACCCTGCATCAAGTAATTTTTTAACTTCAGCGGCTGCCGCCTGACTTCTTTCTTCGCCATGGTTCCGCTTCTTCTGCCGTACCGGCTTCTTTTTCAGATCCACGGCTAGTTTATGTACCGCCAGATCAGGACTAATGCCTGGTATTTCATGGACTTCGAATGCAAAGATGTCCTTGTATTCTTTCAATAGTTTGTGAAAGTCGTCACCAAGGTCTCTCAGAGCAGTCGTCCCAACTTTGACTGTTCGCTCAGGACGTGAGTCGTCTAAGATCAAGTCCGTATGCTCACCAGCCGGCTGAGGGCGGAATTCATCCGAACGCTCCTCTGCCAATGATTGCTATTTTTTGTCTTTTCTTGCAGCCCCTGTCTGGGATGCCTTTCTCTTCTTGCCGCCTGCTTCTTGAACAGGCGCACTCTCCTTGACTTTGTCAAGGTCTGTTTTTCCACCAGTTGACCCAGTGGCCATAACAGTGGGCTTGACATCCGAGAGATAGCACTCTCGGGCCATCCTCTGATCTCCCCTTAGGGAGCCGACTGTTCCATTATCCCTCTCAAACTTGAGCAACATAAGAGATGGGATTATAACAGCCTTGGAATTATTCAAGGTTGGTCGTCCCAGAATCATGTTGTAGGCCGAGAGCTGTTCTACTACCAGGAACCGGACTACCATGTGTTGTCCTTCCCCTTTTTCGCCCAGGCGGATGGGTAAATCCACTCGTCCTAGTGGGTGGACGACTCCTCCTCCAAACCCTACTAAAGGGTGGGATGCCGGATGTATGCAATCAGTCTGATATTTTTGTTTCGACAGACATTTGCTACTGATGAGATCTGAGGAGCTTCCGGTATCTATGAGGATTCGGCCAACTCTCTGGTTTGCCACTTTACATTCAATAACGATAGGGTCGTCATGCGGCCCTCTTACCCCTCCTAGATCCTCTTCAGTGATGACAATCTCAGGAAATGAATATTTGGACGGCCGTTCTTGGTGAACGGAATTTACATCTAACCGCCTGATATTGTCTTTGTTGCCCCTAATAGTGGGGCCGCCTCCTAAGAAGCCGCCTGCAATGGTGTAGACAACTGCATCATCTGTATCGGAGCTGTCGGCCTGTTGATTCTTTTTGGCCGACTGCTTTTTTGAGGAAGTGTTCCCCGTAGATTTCTTGACATAAGTGTCAAGATCACCTTGCTCAGTCAGGCGGTCCAGATACCGCATGAGACTGATGCAATCATTGGTGTGATGACCAACATCATCATGATAAGCACAGAATTTATCTTGGTTCCGGTTGTTTGCAGAACCCTTCATGGGGACCGGCTTCTCAATTGAGATCCGTCCCTTGATTTCTTTTAGGATAAACTGGTTATCCTTGTTAAACGCATACTTTGGGGAGTATGGTTTGAATTCTTTTTTCTTTTTCTGGGTCGGCTGTTTAGAGGAATCAGTCGCCCAGCCCTCTTTTCTCTTCTCATCTTTGTTTGACGACTGTTTCTGTCGTCCTTCTCTTTTGTCGGACCTTTTCCCGTCCGACTGTTTTACCGTACAAAGATCAGTCGCCTGTATATAGGCTTCCGCTTCAATCAAGGCCTCTTGAAGAGTCGCCACCCTCTTTCGGACCAAATCAAATTTGAAGGTCAACCCGTCTTTGAGACCTCTGAAAAAGTCAGTATAGGCTACCTCATCCGGTAACCCTTGAATCTGTATTCTCATCAGGTTAAACCGCCTGATGTAAGAACGAAGCCCCTCCTTCTCGCCCTGCTGAATTGTTCCTAAATCAAGGGTCGTCTTCTTTGCAGGGATGTTCATGGCGAAGTTGGAGGTGAATAGGTAAGCAAGCGTCCTGAAGTTATTTACACAACCAGTCAGCAGGTTGCCGAACCATTGTTGTGCGATTCCTTTGAGAGTCGCTGGGAAACACTTGCACCAAGTGGGATCATCCAACCCTTGAAGGTACATCAGGTTGGTGAATGCCATCAGATGGTCTTCTGGGTTAGTAGTGTCGTCATAGGCGCCTACTAATACATTTTTCACTTTGGCCGGCTGAGCGGCTTCAGTAATTTCCTTGAAGAAGGCCGACGGCTGTTCACCAAGTCTAAGCAACCGAAGCTGCCAGTCCATAGGTTGGACATTTTTTGCTGCATGACCACCAAACGGAGATGGTTGTAAAAAATACTGTTGTTGCGGCACAAACGGTAAGTTTGGTACCGCCTGGTCGCTATGAAAGCCGGACTGACGGGAGGTGCCGCCTGACTGACTCTCATGATACGACTGAGTATGCCTCATTGAGGTATTTCTCAGACTGTCTTGAAAGTTTGAAGTAGAAGCCGACTCTGACAATCGGTCACTCTTCTTCTGCTCTAGCAGTAGCCGAGCGTCTGTGTATGATTTCCTCGACCCGTCCGCCTGAATATGAAATCAAGGGCAGTCGGCTCCCGCTTCCTAGATTTAGGATGAGGAGTCGCCTCTCGCCCTTGAACTGGCTTCCTCTTTAGTGAAGTGGAGGGTTTCTTAGCCGACTGCTCCTTATCCAGAGCAGGCGGCTTCTGTTTGATCAACTGTTGAATTTCTCCCTTGAAGTCCCTCATGAAGGTCATGAGTTCGTTCCTTGTAATGGGAGAAGATCCATCAGTCGGCTGCTGCCGAACAGGCGGTGCGCCTGCTGGCTCACTTCTAGTTTGAAGATGTTCCCGTTCCCTCCTTTCGGTATGATGGGTACGTCGGGCCCTTAGGGTCCCGTCTGAAGCTGTGTGAGCTTCAACTTCAAATTCACTCTCAGTATCGTGGTCCGACTGAACTTGAGGGTCGTCTAGGGGACGCCTCTCTTCAGGAGTCGGTACAGACTTGGATGCCATCTCAGAAGTACTCTCCCCACAGACGACGCCAAATGTTTCAGGGTTTTCTGATGTCCTGCGGGAGAGTTACAATTCCGAGACTGGAACCGGACGCCTGTACCTGCAAAACATCGGAGACTCCTGGTGGTGGGAGCTCCGCATCCAACGGTCAAGTTAGTACTTGATTAAGGAGTAATTAATGCGGAAATTAAAGTGATTGGGTCTCTCTAGGTGAGAGTGTTTAATGTAGGTAATCTGCTTTGTTAGCGTGATCAGCCTGTTATCTGTGTAATTAATGTGTAGTCCCCCTTAATGAGGATTAAGGGAGGTATTTATAACCTCGGGAAACGTGCCAATCTAGGTTTAGGTTAACCTTGGGCTGATTGGGCTTCCCTCGGAAGTTGGGCCTAGGTGGCCGGTTATCCCAGGTGTCATGGGAAGGACACGTGTTGTGTTGTAATTGGTCCAAGGTGGACGGATCATTGCTTGACACGTGGCAGGATCCCATTGGCCCATGTGACGGACACATGGCGGAACCTGATTGGTCCACTTGTCAGATGGTGATTGGTGGGAGCAAAATCCCCTAATCAGTTGTCATGCAAAACCTTAATCTTTTCTTTTTAAATCCGCGCACTCTCATATGCATCCAACCTTAATTATTCCAAGGCATGGAGGTCAAGCAACCACTTTCCACCAGCACTTTGAAAGACAAAATCCAATGATTTGATGGCCCAATGAGCACGATGCTCAAGTTCTACCGGCAAATGGCATGATTTCCCATAAACAAATTTGTATGGTGTGGTTCCAATGGGAGTTTTGAATGCAGTGTGGTAGGCCCATAGAGCATCATCAAGCTTTGTAGACCAGTCTTTCCAAGACCTATCCACCGTTTTCTCAATAATCATTTTTATCTCCCGAATTGAAATTTCGGCTTGACCACTTGTTTGTGGGTGGTAAGCCAATGACACCTTGTGCCTCACACCATATTTCTTAAGGAGAGCTTGAAAGGACCGCTTTTCAAAATGTGAACCTCCGTCACTAATAACGGCACGAGGCACTCCGAACCTTGGGAAAATCACTCTTTTGAAGAGCTTGACCACAACTTTAGCATCATTATTAGGAGATCTAACCGCTTCTACCCACTTTGACACGTAATCAACGACCACAAGAAAGAATTTATTCCCAAAAGAGGTCGGAAAAGCCCCATAAAATCTATGCCCCATACATAAAAAATCTCTAGCTCAAGAATGTTATTCAAAGGAATCTCACTTCTTATTGAAATATTACCGGTTCTTTGACACCGGTCACAAGCTTTCCCTACACCCCACACATCCTTGAACATTGTGGGCCAATAAAAACCACATTATAAAATTTTCGCCAAAGTTTGGATAGCACTCATATGCCCCCCACAAAGTGAGGAGTGACACATTATATTAAAATTTTCAATTTCATCATTCGGGACACACCTTCTAAAAATTACATCAACACCTTGTTTGAAGAGCAAGGGGTCGTCCCAAAAATATTGACGAACATCATGTAGAAACTTCCTTTTTTGTTGATAGGAGAGGTCGGGAGGAAGAATAGAGCAAGATAGATAGTTTGCAATGTCCGCAAACCATGGCGCCGGTGTTTGAAGAATAACAAACAGTTGATCATCCGGAAATCACTCGTCGATTGGTAAGTTATCAAGATTACCTACAAAGATAAGCAAGCGTGAAAGATGATCGGCCACAACATTTTCGGCACCCTTGTTGTCTCTAATCTCAATGTCATAGTCTTGTAAGAGCAAGACCCACCATATCAATCTTGGCTTTGGTTCTTTCTTGAACAAGAGGTACTTCAAGGCCGAATGGTCGGTGAAGACTATGACTTTAGACCCCAATAAGTAGGGCCTAAACTTCTCAATTGCATGAACAATGGCTAGAAACTCCTTTTCCATGGTCGTGTAATTCCTTTGTGCATCATCCAATGTTTTTCTAGTGTAGTAGATAGTATGGAGCTTCTTTTCCTTCCTCTGTCCAAGAACGGACCTAATGGCAAAATCCTAAGCATCACACATGAGCTCGAAAGGCAGCTCCCAATTAAGGGGTTAAATGATAGGAGCCTAAATTAATGCTTCCTTCAACCTAACTATACACATCTACTTTTTGCTTCCCGTTCCGACAGGAAGTGCAATGACGATAAATAAAACCATCTTCGTGTTGGATCGAAGTGGAGAATGCTTATGGATAACCGGTTAAGCCACAAAACAAATATCTAGCCCCAAACTAAATAAACAAAGCTAACACGAGGTCCAATTAAATAAATCCGATCAATATTAGGCTTAAGCCCGTGCTTAAAACCCAATAATTATGGATTTAGGAGCGCCTAGGTTAAGTTTAAGTGCTGCCGCAGGAAAATCCACGCACATTTCAATCAGTCGCGCTGGGCAGGCGCGCGCATTTATTTCAGTTGCGCGCGACACTTAACGCAACCCTCACAGATGCGCTCGCGGAAGATTTAGAATTTTATAAAAATATAGAATTGAATCTTACCATAAAGCCGTGCGCAAGAACATCAGTTGCGCTGCCCATAGCAGCGTAACTAAATCACTTTGCGCTGGGATGTAGCGCGCAACTCATCCAGATGCGCGCGACACCTGCCGCGGCAGAATTTTCAAAACCCAAAACCTACTTATTCCCTATAAATAGAGGCTTAAACCGAGGCTTAAACACACATAAAATAACCTAAAACTCTGGCGAAATACATATGAACTTGTGCTACCTAAACCCTCTTGTCCTAAGCACTCACCCCTTGATCTTTTGTTACTACGGTGGAGGTTCCCCAACAAGAAAGTGTCCATAAGTGTTCTGAACGGAGATCTAGAAAAGAGAAGTGGTAAATTCTCGAGCACTTAGATAAATCACATTTATTTTCTTGTTTAAAAGAACCTTAATTAATTAATTAGTGTTGTTTGATCATATTTAAAGGACTAATTAATTATTTTCACATAGTATCTCGCGTTAAACAAAGACTAGAATTTGATAATTAATTGTTGGTTGATCACTTAAGCCAAGGCGAATATTGTTTATTTTCTTGTTCTTTTCACGAATTTGATTAAATAAAGAATAACGACGTTGCAATGTAATTCCTACATGAATTAACGTGTGTAAATAAAATTAACTAACTGTTTTAGGTATCGCGTTGCATATATTGTTTGGTAATGAAATTGAAAAAAAGTAAGAGCTAGTAGAGGCCGTACTAGGGCTAGAATAGTGATTCCTCTCTAAAAGGAACGTTATTTTAGTACCCTCGCTCCCGAACTCATTTCTGGTTTATGTAGACCAATTTGGGCATGGATAAACTTACGATTTGTGCTAATTTTTCCATGAACTCCACATGGAATAACGGCATGAACGAGGTTTATGAGTTTTCCTAAAACTCATTGGCGACTCCTAATGAGAGTATCATTTCTAATTCAAGGTCTCCTAAACAGTCAGGAATTCAAATCCTAATACACCCTAACAAGTGTAAAATCCTAGGCTTTTAAGTGGCCATGGGCATCTAAGGAAGGACCCCCCTACGATGGGGATTACCCTTCTTACACTATCAAATTCTAGCAAACAATCATTAATAAACACAAAAGGGGCATCCTTTACCAACAATTGAGTGAGCGGCTTTGTGATTTTTAAAAAATCTGTATGAACTGGCGGTAAAAACCTGCGTGTCCAAGAAAGCTCCTTACCCCCTTCACATTTGTAGGGGGTGGTAGGCGCTCAATGACCTCAATTTGGGCATGATCTACTTCAATGCCCCTACTATAAATTACATGACCAAGTACAATTCCCTATTCTACCGTGAAATGACATTTTTTCCAATTCAAGACTAAGTTCACTTCTTGACATCTTTTCAACACTTTAATAAAATTCAAAAGGCAAATGATAAAAGATGAACCAAAAACAGAAAAGTCATCCATGAATACTTCAATTGATGATTCAAGCATGTCGGAAAAAATAGACGTCATACACCTTTGAAATGTTGAAGGTGCATTACAAAGTCCAAATGGCATCCTTCGATAAGCAAAGGTGCTAAACGGACATGTGAATGTAGTCTTTTCTTGGTCCCCGAGTTGGATTGGGATTTGAAAGAATCCCGAATATCCATCCAAGAAGCAATAATGACTATGCGATGCTAGTCTTTCCAATATTTGATCAATAAAGGGGAGAGGAAAGTGGTCTTTTCGGGTGGATTTATTCAATTTTCTATAATCAATGCACATCCTCAACCGGGTGACCGACCTTGTAGAAATGGTCTCACCCTTATCGTTCTTAATGTTGGTCATTCCTCCTTTTTAGGCACAACTTGAACTGGACTAACCCACTTACTATCGGAGATAGGGTAGATTATGCCCGCTTCAAGAAGTTTTAAAACTTCATTTTTCACAACTTCTTTCATGTTTGGATTGAGCCTTCTTTGGTTCCCAATTGAATATGCATGATCATCATCAAGTAATATCTTATGCATGCAAATTCTGGGACTTATCCCCTTAATATCATCAATTTTGTACCCAATTACATCTCTATACTCCCTTAGAACAACTAGGAGTTTATCAAGAGAGACATCATTGAGCTTGGCATTGACAATAACGGGATAAGCCTCAGTATCATCAAGGAAGGCATATTTAAGAAGAGGGGGAAGGGGTTTAAGTTTAACCTTATGAGGAGGCGTAGTCCTCTCCTCTTTTACCTCCACATTGAGCACTTCCACTTTCATTTCATTATGGACTAAAGGTTGGATGAGAAAAAGATCATACCCCTTTGTTTCTTCACCTTCCTCAACTAAGCCTCTCGTTAGGATAGCTTGTTAAGGATCTCTTTTGATCAAATTATCTTGGAACTCCACTAAGTTCCTTTCTATTGTGTCAACCCTATGAACTTTATCGAACGTTGGCTTTTTCAACGTTTGGGAGAATGAGAATGAGATTTTCTCATCTCCCACATTTAATGTTAACCTTCCTTCTTTCATATCAATAACAACACCCGCGGTGTTCAAAAATGGTCTCCCCAAGATGAGGGGTACTATTGTGTCTTCTTCCATTTCCATCAGTACGAAGTCACAAGGCACAAATATTCTCCCGACTTGAACCGGTACATATTCAAGCATTCCCAAAGGTAGCCCAACCGTGCGGTCGGCCAATTGTAAGGACATTCTTGTTGGCTTCAATTCTCCAACTTTCAAACTCTTTGCTATAGAATAGGGCATCAAGCTCACACTTGCCCCAAGATCACATAAAGCATCCCTAGCTTACAATTCTCCAATCTTCACCGGTATTGTATAGCTACCAGGGTCACAAGCTTTTGAGGAATCTTGTTTTGAATGATAGCGCTCACCTCCTTGGGAAGGGAGATGGTTGCAGTCTCCTCAAGCCTACTCTTGTTGGATAGAATATCCTTCAAAAATTTCGCATAGGTAGGAATTTGTGACATAGGATGAAGAAAGGGGATATTCACTTGAAGTCCTCTCATGACTTCACGAAAATTTGAAAACTTCTCATTCAATTTATTTTCTACAATCCTATGACGGAATGGAATGGGAAGCTTGTATACTTTCATGGGGGGCTTTTCTACTATTTTGGTGGCTCCTTTTTCTCAACATCAACTATCTCATTTTCAAACTCATCCTCATTTCTCACCACAATTTCCTCATCTCTCTTTTGTGGCTCCTCTTCACTCATATCCGGCCCTTCATAACCTCTCCCCGATCACAAATTAATGGCCTTAGCTTGCTTCTTTGGGTTCACAACTGTTGAGCTTGGGAAGTGACCACTAGGATTTGAGGATGAATGATGAGTGACATTTATGTCATTCTTAGGGAGTAGTTTTAGAGTTATTTTCGTGTTTATTTTCCCTTTTATTCTCTTGTTTTCTTTTTAATAAAGTTTCTAGTTTATTTCTTAGTTTTAGTATGTTTTATTTTAATTTCTTTATTTAATTTGTTTCTAGTTTATTTTCGTATTTTTAGTAAATAATTCCTACTTTCTCTCTTTTTTTTTTTATTTTCTTTTAGTCTCTAGTTTGTTTTCTTTATTTTATGTTATTTCATTTAATTTTATTATTTCTTTAGTTTTAGTATTTTATTTTACTTTATTTATCTTTTTTTTTTTTTATTTTATCTTTTGATAATCCCCTCGTGTTTGGTTTTTGGTTGTAGGTGTGTTCGGGTTGACACTCGATTTCCATGTTCAAATCAAGTTCGAAATTCCGGGTTTGAGTCAAATGTGTCCAAGCCAATCATCATGGGCTCATGGCTGCTGCCCCAAACTGCTACTTGCTGCTAGCCCATATCCTGCTGCCACGCAACCACGCACATCAACAACAACCACCAGCTCCACCACTACTGCCCCCTTCACCACACAAACCAGCAACCGCACCACCACCATCACCCACCAATTTCACCCACTTAACAACTCCCCTGGTCCAGCAATAACAACAGCCACCACTAACCTCCATTACACCAACACCCCGCAACATCCCTCACATCATAACTATCACCAGCCACGCAACCACCAACCAAACAAGCACCACCTACAACCAGAGCAGCACCGCGCCGCAACAACAACCCAACCACACCGCTGCTCCCTAACCCAACCAGCCATGCCTCCCATGTTCCAATTCGAACAGCAGCAACCTCACCAAACCACGACTCCAACCACCTTGGCGCACCAATTCCCGCCCACATCACCCCACGTAATTCACGCGCATCTTCGCGCAACCACCAGCCCTTCACCCACAATCAACAACCAAACTCCAACCTAATTACCAACCACGCACTTGAACCAACATCAACCCCTGCACCACCGTCAACAATCAGCAAATATTTTCTTTTTCTTTTATTTTTATTTTCTTTCTTTTCTTTTTCCTTTTCTTATTTTTATTTTTATAATTAGTTTTCTTATTTTATTTTTCCTTTTTACTTTCTTTTCTTTTCTTTTACTTACTTAGTATTCTTAGCTTGGTATATATACCCATTTTTGGGGTAATTAGGGGATTATTCAATTACCAATATTTCAACTCTCTTATTAGTTTTAAGAGAGCTTCTCTCTCTAGGCTTAGGTTAGGATTAGGGTAGTTTAGAGAGAGAAAGTGAGGGTTTCACCATTGATGAACTTGGATATTGAAGAAGAAATTGATCATCGATCTTTTCTATAGTCTTTCATCTTTAATCAATGAGAATCTCTAACTCTCTCTCCTCTGTTTTATTTGCTTTATTTTGATTATTATTTTAGTTGTTGGTATCGCTATTTAATCATGTTTATTCTTGATTGTTTGTTAATTAATCTTGTTATTAGCATGATTAGTGAGTAATTTCCCCATTAAGGGGTTGGTTGTGGTGTAGTTGGACCTTGAGCATGTTCTAGGGTTTAGAATTGATTTATTTGTGATTAAAGTCTTTATATGCTTGATATTCTTTAATATTCTTGCAAGTGCACATTGTTGGTTGATTAAAGGTGAATCTTTGCTAACAAGGAACGGAAGTTGACTTAATTAAGGTTCATTACTATCGATTGTTATTTAATAGTACCTCCTAGTATATGTTCTAATGTGGAAACATAGAGGCTATGTTAGAAGAAGCCAATTGACCCCGGAAGGCGGCTAGATTGGATCCTTTACTTCGGTATTCATGCATGTTTAGTTCGTAATTAATTCAATTTCTATGGCTTTGTTTATGTTCAAGTGAATGCTATACCTAAACCATTTCCCTTAATGTTTTATTTCTTGTTTTATCATCTTTAGAATTTAGTTTATTTATCTCCTATTCCGGACTAGCTTAACTGTCGATAACATTTGGTGGTGTTTATTCGTTCTCTGTGGTTCGGCCCCTATGCTTGCCTTATACTAGTATTAGGTTTGTTTAGGTTGTATAAATTGTTTTTGATTTAGAGATAGACAATTGACGACGCGTTTATTCCCTTGTCAAATTGGCGCCGTTGCCGGGGAACGACTTCCATTAACGTTATGTTATCTTATTGAGACTATTCCATTGTATATATTTTTTTTTTTTTTTGATTTTTTTTTGTTCTCTTTGTTTTGTTTTTGTTGTTGAAAAATGGCACGTTTCTCTTTTCCTCAATATGATGATGAGTCTTTTTATGTCTACTTCCATAGACTTGTAGGGTTTTTGAACTATAATGGTTGTAATCCTTGTGAAGCTTGTGAGATTTGTTATTATGGCATGAACGAACAAACGAGATATTAAGTTGAAAGTAGGTTTAATGGCGAATTTCAAACATTATCGGTTCATAGTGCTTGGAGCTTTTTTGTATGGTTTGCTAAGGAAGTACGCAATAGGGCATGTAATGTTGCTAATTTTGATTCTCAATGTGATAATAGTTTTATTAGTGGCATGAATCCCCATGATTTGTCTTGTGATCCTATTTGTTAACCTAGTACAAGTGATTTCAACTCTCTACCTCCTATTGTTGATGATGAATCTCATTTGCTTGATTATTTCCCCTCACCCCAATATGATGATGCTCATGTTTATAATGTGAATGATCCTCCCTCCTCATCTTCTTGTTCTTACATGGCTTCTAATGAGTTCCCTTATGCTTCTAATGAGTCCTTTTATGAGGGTAATTCTATGGAAAATTTGAAGGAAGAGAAGATAATGAAGATAATGAAGATATTGGAGATGATGGAGAAGTATAACGAGACGAGGGAAGTTGAGAATAGGGAGACGGAAGCTAGAACGAAGATGCTTGAGAGCCAAATTCTCCAACTAGCCAACTGTCAAGAAAATGCCCTTCCTTCTTCTTCTCTTCCCCATATGAGTGAGGATCCCATTAGAGAGCATTCGAGTGGTGGTGAAGGAGTTGAAAATGAAAAGAGTGTTGATTTTGAAAATCCTAATCCTTCTTCCCATCTTAATGAGTCTCAAATGTATGTTTGTCACGCATCAATCTATGAGTATATAGAATCTTTTGAGGTAATGTCCCACATATTTTTCGAGAGTCATATGAGGACTTATAGTTTATTGGATGATTTTATCGAGAACGCTTCTTGGGACTTAGATGAGTTTGAGATGAATCTACCTCCATTCATGCACGATTTTGGGACCTTGGGTTTTGAGATAGTTGAAGGAAAGGTTGTCTATTGTGGTGAAAAGGAGGATAAGGTTGATTCCCTTGGAGTTTTTGAGCTTGAGGGAGGTGTAGATCGTGAGTGTCCTTCGTTTGAGGATTCTATGATTGATTTTCATGCCCTCATTGGCTATGTGAGACCTTGTGGTGAGGGAGTAGCTTCCCCTTTTCCCGTTTCTTGTACCCCTTTTTCTCTAAAGTTCGACCACATCCTTCCTTACCCTATTTCTCTCCCTTCCTTTCTCAAAGAGCCTATTGGGGAGCCGCCCATGTCCCTCATTCCATCATTATTGAGGAAGAGAAGAATTTTGTCAACCAAAAATTTTGTGATAGGGATTTACCTTTTTCCTTTTCTTTCCATTATTATTTTCCTTCTTCTACTACTTACTTTTTTGAGTTTCCTTTTGATCCTTCTTCTTCTTTCTTTTGGCATCTCCCTCTTCACTTACATGCAATGATTTTGTTGTACGTTCTTATTCCGTCATTTGCCTATTTACACCCCCATGAAATGTGTAGTAGTGCATTTGACAAGCTCTTGTATGCGTTGAATTATTATTTCCTAGAGCGGTCTCGCTTGGACGTTAAACAAGCCTTTGCGGGAAGTAACCCGTGTTTTATTGCTTTCATTTTCCTTTCTTTTTAGATTAGATTTTCTCTCATGGACGTGTTTGTGTTCCTTGCTAGTTACACAACTTGATATACTCTTGGGCATTGGTGACGATCAAGAATCAAGGAAATGTGCCTCAACTTACCCATGTGGATTTCAAGCCTTATTTGTAGAGATTGTGGATCCTATGAGGTTATTTCGGGTTTTTGTGTGATTTTGCATTTTCCCCATATTCGGTAATATCCTTCTTTTCCCTCTCTCTTACTCATTGTGACTTAAAGATCATGTGTTAGTAATGTTGGATTAATTTCTCCTTGTTTTCCCCTCCTATGGATTATTTGGTCTATGTTTGAGCATGTTGCCTCATTCAAGCTTGGGGGAGGGTATTCTATCATGTTTGGTGGGATATTGATTCATTTATGCCATAGACTTGAGTATATGCATTTCCATGTTTTTCATGCTTTTGAAAAATACAAAAAGATTTTCGTTTTGATCAAGGCAATTAGGTGTTGTGTCTTTATTTTAACTTGGATTGTACATTATATCTTTTGGATTTGTTTACTCTTGAATGCATTTCTTCCTAAGTGGTTAATGTGTGCACGATTTGAGAGTGTCATTGGTTGACTCTAGGATATTACATGCTAAGGTAGTCGGGTTAAGAACTTTTAGGAATCCATGAAGCCTTAGTTCACGGGTATGTGGTAAGATGGTGTTGCTCTCTATAGTGGATTTGACACCCTTGGTTGGTATTTGACTAGTTATAATCCCTTCCGAGGTAACATTGTTCTAGCCTTCATCATTTTGTTTTGTGGCACATTTGGATCCTTAGCTATGCATGTCTTGATCCTTGTTTTGACTTATAGCTCCTAAGATCGTGACCGAAGCACTCTAGGGGAGGAAAAGGGCACCCCTTTCTCATTTTTCTTTATCTTCTATTTGTTTTGTTACAAATTTGATTTTCTATTTTGCATTTACCTACTTGCTAACCAATTTGAGCCTTATGTTTCCCGCTCTTATTTAAACCGCGTTACAAACCTAATGGCCTATGTTTACCAACCTTTTAGTTAGTGAAGCATTGGCATGTGAGGTTTGGTTTTTGAGAATATTGATCATAAACAAGAAGCACTTTGAGATTTGGTTAGAGTTGAGTTTCAAAAGAAAGATGCAATTCAAGAAAATCAAATGATGTTGTAAGAAAAAGTCGTCCATAGTTAAAAAGGCAAGGACAAAGAAAAAAAAAGAAAAAAAATGGAAAAGAAACAAAAATAATAAAAATATTTTTGATGGTTTCGTTTTCTTCCTTAGTTTAAGCATTGGGGACAATGCTTTGTTCAAGCTTGGGGGGATCGTTCCTTCATTTTGTATATATTGTGTGTTGGTGTTGAATAAGCCTGGGGGAGTGGCATTATTGGTATTTTTGTTTGATATTTAGTGACTTCTTGAGTTGTTTTTGAGTGTCGGCCGCACTTTTTGCTTCACTTAGGAAATATCACCAAATTTCAAATTTTTACCTCGCCTTAACCCTTAGCCTTACGTTACCACCAATAAATAGACCCTTAGACTCTAGTGGGTTAGGTCAAAAGAACGATGGAGGGAGATAGACTTCAAACCAATGGAAAGAGAATGCATAGTCTAGATGTCCGGTTCCTTCGTGGAATCTTGAGAAGCTAGCTTAAGGGTTGATTTGAAGCTAGTGGAGAAAACGTGGCCCGATTGGTTGGGGATAGGGTGGATTGAGTCCTAAGTAGTTCTCTATGCTTAGCATGTGTTATGTTTCAATCAACCATTGACATCTTGGAACATGCATACATTTGTCCATTTAGAAAGGTTTGCATTCATTAGTACTTGTCCCTATCGTTTGTCCATACATGAGCTTGTGTTTGTTTTCTCTTTTCATGTTTCTTCTCTTTTTCCATTTGTTGCCTTGCCTTGGTTTTTCTCGAGAGTTGTGGGTTAAATTTCTTAGGAAACCCTCAAGAGAGCTTACTCGTCCTCTTTGGCGACATAGGGGTTTAAAGGGTTTGATGCATACGCTAAATGCATCCGTGATTCCTACGGCAGTGAGTTAGTGTACAATCTTTCTCTTTGTTTCTATTTTGTTTCTTTTGCTTTCAATAATTCCATCTTGTTCTCTTTTTCCTAAGCTTTTCTCGAGGACGAGCAAAGGTTTAGCTTGGGGGAATTTGATGAGTGACATTTATGTCACTCTTAGGGAGTAGTTTTAGAGTTATTTTCGTGTTTATTTTCCCTTATTTTCCATTTTATTATCTTGTTTTCTTTTTAATAAAGTTTCTAGTTTATTTCTTAGTTTTAGTATGTTATATTTTAATTTCTTTATTTAATTTGTTTCTAGTTTATTTTCGTATTTTTAGTAAATAATTCCTAGTTTCTCTCTTTTTATTTTTTTTCTTTTAGTCTCTAGTTTGTTTTCTTTATTTTATGTTATTTCATTTAATTTTATTATTTCTTTAGTTTTAGTATTTTTATTTTACTTTATTTATCTAATTTTATTTTATTTCATTTTATGTTTTGATAATCCCCTCGTGTTTGGCTTTTGGTTGTAGGTGTGTTCGGGTT
The DNA here is from genome assembly GCF_001683475.1 of Chenopodium quinoa. Lineage (NCBI taxonomy): Eukaryota > Viridiplantae > Streptophyta > Magnoliopsida > Caryophyllales > Amaranthaceae > Chenopodium > Chenopodium quinoa. The sequence continues at coordinate 3,188,606 of NW_018745248.1, read as the reverse complement.
GACGCTCAATTTCCATGTTTAAATCAAGTTCGAAATTCCGCATTTGAGTCAAATGTGTCCAAGCCAAGCATTATGGGCTCATGGCTCCTGCCCCAAACTACTACTTGCTGCTAGCCCATATCCTGCAGCCACACAACCATGCACATCAACAACAACCACAAGCTCCACCACTGTTGCCCCCTTCACCACACAAACCAGCAGCCGCACCACCACCATCACCCACCATTTTCACCCACCTAACAACTCCCTTGCTCCAGCAATAACATCAGCCACCACTCACCTCCAATACACCAACACCCCGCAACATCCCTCACATCACCATTCTCACCAGCCACGCAACCACTAATTAAAACAGCACCACCTACAACCAGAGCAGCACCGCGCCGCAACAACAACCCAGCCAGACCGCTGCTCCCTCACGCAACCAGCCATGCCTCCCCTGTTCCAATTCGAACAGTAGCAACCTCAACAAACCACGACTCCAACCACCTTGGCGCACCAATTCCCGCCCACATCACCCCACGTAATTCACCCGCATCTTCGCGCAACCACCAACCCTTCACCAACAATCAACCACCAAACTCCAACCTAATTACCAACCACTTTCAACCACACACCTGAACAAACATCAACCCCTACACCACCGTCAACAACCACCAAATATTAATCCAATCATCAATTCGCACGAGCTAAATGCAATTCCAATTGGGTTCGAGCAAACCGTTGAGAGTTCGGTCGAAGTACAAGTCAGAGACTTTCAAATTTCTATAAATTGAAGAGGTGTGGTCGAACACAACAATGGTTTGACCAAACCAACCCTGTAGTTCGGCCGCCCCAACCCATGGTTCGACCGAACCATTTCACGAGCTATGCACATGATATTTAGTGAGATCGAACGGTTGAGATTGCAGATGAAAGATGATGTTTGATGATTACCCTTGATGATTGTTGTTGATGGTTGATAAACGGTGGTGATGTGATGAAGAGGCACTTCAATGGAATTCAAGCAGCCAACTTCAAAGAAGCTTGAAAGAAGCTGATATGTTTTGGGGATTTTTGGGTTTGATTTTTTTTTTTTTCTTTTTTATTTTCTTTCTTTTCTTTTCCCTATTCTTATTTTTATTTTTATAATTAGTTTTCTTATTTTATTTTTCCTTTTTACTTTCTTTTCTTTTCTTTTACTTACTTAGTATTCTTAGCTTGGTATATATACCCATTTTTGGGGTAATTAGGGGATCATTCAATTACCAATATTTCAACTCACTAATTAGTTTTAGGAGAGCTTCTTTCTTTAGGCTTAGGTTAGGATTAGGGTAGTTTAGAGAGAGAAAGTGAGGGGTTTCACCATTGATGAACTTGAATATTGAAGAAGAAATTGTTCATCGATCTTTTCTATAGACTTTCATCTTCAATCAATGAGAATCTCTAACTCTCTCTCCTCTATTTTATTTGCTTTATTTTGATTATTATTTTAGTTGTTGGTATCGCTTTTTTGCATCATGTTTATTCTTGATTGTTTGTTAATTAATCTTGTTATTAGCATGATTAGTGATTAATTTCCCCATTAAGGGGATGGTTGTGGTGTAGTTGGACCTTGAGCATGTTCTAGGGTTTAGAATTGATTTATTTGTGATTAAAGTCTTTATACGCTTGATATTCTTTAATATTCTTGCAAGTGCACATTGTTGGTTGATTAAAGGTGAATCTTTGCTAACAAGGAACGGAAGTTGACTTAATTAAGGTTCATTACTATCGATTGTTATTTAATACTACCTCCTAGTATATGGTTCTAATGTGGAAACATAAAGGCTATGTTAGGAGAAGCGAATTGACCGAGGAAGGCGGCTAGATTAGATCCTTTACTTCGATATTCATGCATGTTTAGTTCATAATTAATTCAATTTCTATGCCTTTGTTTATGTTCAAGTGAATGCTATACCTAAACCATTTCCCTTAATGTTTTATTTCTTGTTTTATCATCTTTAGAATTTAGTTTATTTATCTCCTATTCCGGACTAGCTTAATTGTCAATAACATTTGGTGGTGTTTATTCGTTCTCTGTGGTTCGACCCCTATGTTTGCCTTATACTCGTATTAGGTTTGTTTAGGTTGTATAAATTGTATTTGATCTAGGGATAGACAATTGACGACACGTTTATTCTCTTGTCAATGAACTTCCAACTTGTTGCGCAATTTTAGCCAATTGATTCTCAATTATCTTGTTGTGTGCTTGAATTTGTTGGATGTTCGCTTGCATATCCGCATTGCTTCTTCCTTGTTGTGTAATGAAAGTCTCAAGTGCTCCTTCAAGGCTAGATTTTTTAGGATGTGGAGGAGCGGGTTGGTTATATTGTTGCCTTTGTTTGTTTTGGTCCCTTTGGTTAGGGTGGCAGTATAGAGCTTTTTGGTTTTGTGGATGTGGTTGGTTGTATTGCTTTTCAGGGGGGCCTTGGTTTTGTTGCTTCCAACCCGTGTGTTGTTGGGGTTTCCAACCTTGATGGTAGGGTTGGGAGTATTGATTATTTTTTGCCCAATAGCCGCTGTTTGCTCTTGGTTAGTTGAGTTGCAATAGGAGGACAAGTGATCATTTCCTCCACAAGTCTCACAAGACATGACTTATTGTTAAGAAGAGCTTGGAGATGTAAGGGTGGCTTGATCTAGTTTGTGAGATAGCATGTCAAACTTTGATGCAATAAGGTCTATTGCAATAAGATCGTGGATTCCGCCCTTCTTTGCTTGAGGTTGCCTTCTATCACCTCCGTATGCATAGTTGTAGGGAATATTTCAAGCATTACCCCTAGCTTGAACCCCATTGTGATCATACACAAAAGTACGGTGGCGTCCAAAGGGAAAGAAGATAGAGCAATAGAGTCGCCAACAAGTTTTAGGAACTTGTAAACCGTTCACGAGGTGAAGGATACACCGCTTAACGATCCAGGAGATCGTCAACTCTAATAGGTCTGGAACCATGACTGGTAGTTCGGGAAGGAAGGTACAAATCCAACCTAAAAGAGATTGAACCTGCCCTAATAATAGGCCTCTACTTTATTCTGATCGTATTCATGTGCGCTTTCTGACTAACATACAATCAATAGGTTTAACCCTAAACCTGTTTATCTATGTTGGTTGAATATTAATGCACAAATAAAACTATTATTGGCGATCACTTGAATTATAATCAAAATTAAACCTAAACCAGATTATTAATTATCTTATTAAGCGTGATTACAAGTACAAATTCCCTTTAAACATGCATAAAAGGCGTGATCAAGCAATACAAATAAATATATATCAAGCAACATAATAATCATAATAATAATAATAATTAAAATCATAATAATATTAAAGCATAATAATAGAAAGATCCTAGGACTGATACTAACAAGATTAATAACAAACCCTAGCATGTCACTAAACATTAAAAATCAAAGCTTTAGCCCTAACATGGTACTAACATGAATAAATATTAGGAAGAATATAAAAGGCACCATACTTTTAATCATACTTGACATTACCATTTTTTAGTTGTTACCCTAAACATGATACTAGAAAGATCAAAGCACCGTAACATGACACTAGGAATCATAATAACGACCTAAGAATGATTTCTACATCATAATATCAATAAAACCATTAAAGTACTTACTTGGATGCCTCGTACCTCTTTCTAATAACAAAATACACGCGTTAGTAACTTCAAGGAAAATAATAAAATCAAACAATTAAATTAAATGATTGAAAGAGAGATTTGGGACCAAACCCTCATAAATTAAAACCTTTCATGTCTAAGGTGAAGGCAACTTTGAACAATGCTAGGTATGTCTAGTGCTAATGTATGAGGAATTGTGTTTGTAAAAGGCTAGTTTAGAAAGAGAGAGAGAATAAAGAAATTCTTGATGAGAGTTGATGATTGTAGATTTTAGATTGTAGATGAATGAAAACGGAGTTTTTAGAAGGCTATTTATAGAGAAAATTAGCCAAAAGATAGAAAATTGAAACAGAGTTCTGACGTGCAAAAACAAGGTTAGCGCTAAACGCTGACAATTAGCGCCAGGCGCTAACGCTAGCGCCAGACGCTAATAACTGGCGTTTGGCGCTGATTAACTTTCTAACGCGTTTTCTAAAATCAGATAAAAATTAACCGTATAGGAGGATAAAATCGTATTTTCCTTAAAAACATTCTTTTATTCTGATTAGAACTCTAAAAAGTCAACAAAAGTCAATTTATCAATGCTAATTGAATTAGGAATGAAAAGAACCTTCTAGAAGAATCTAGAAGACTAAAACCGTTCCTAAATGCATTAGGAATGATAAATCTATATTAGGCCCTCCCCTAGATCATTGGGCCGCACATAAGGCTCAAACCGGGCCCAGTTTAGTAATTTGGCCATTACTTCTTCAATATTCATCGGAATTGGGCTTATAATATATCGTCGGAAATATCTTTTCAAGCTCTATCCAAATACACTACTATTGGACCCATATCATGGACCAACCAAACTGTATTGGCTGTTTTCTTAAAATAGATTTTAAAAAACAGAGAGAAGAGAAAAGAAATTAAAATTATCCGCAACACTAGACTTTTCACACTTTTACTTCATTCGATTATGATTCGACGTGAAAGGTACTCATCACTGGGTTTGGTATTGGGGAGACACAAATGGGTGTTTATAGAAGCCTCCACTTTGACTGAGTTTGGAAAAACGCAAGTTTCGAAAACAAAAGTCAAAGTACCGATAGGGACGGAGAATGATTCATAACGTTCTGCGATCCTAAATCACTATTGTAACGCCGATACCTGCAAAACTAGCGTTAGTTAAACAGATAAAAGAGTTAAGAAACGCGTATCTTGCACCGTCGAGCACACGTCTCTGAAAGTAACTGATTTACTGCTGCTTTGTTGTTGTTGTGACAACCTTACACAATCTATGGAACGCCATCTTGCTGTTTTGATGTTTACTTGTCTCTGAACATTGGAGCTTTTTTGGATATGTCCACGCGCCTCTGAACAAAGAGCTTCTTTTTGAGGATTGTTCACTCGTCTCTGAACAAAAGAGCTTTAATAGGATAATATTCCCACACGTCTCTAAGAAGTAGAGCTTGAAATACACGTCCACACGTCTCTGAACAAAGAGCTTTTTTTTTTATGTCCACGCGTCTCTGAACAAAAGAGCTTGAATTATATGTCCACGCGTCTCTGAACAAAGAGATTTTTTTAATATGAACTTCTGAATGATGTGTCCACACGTCTCTGAACAAAGAGCTTGATAATAGGATGCCCACGCGTCTCTGAGCAAAAGAGCTTGATAATAGGATGCCCACGCGTCTCTAAGCAAAACAGCTTGAAAGAAATGTCCACGCGTCTCTGAACAAAAGAGCTTGAAAGAAATGCCCACGCGTCTCTAAACAAAAGAGCTTGAAAGAAATGTCCACGCATCTCTGAACAAAAGATCTTGAATATTTGTTGCGATAATATTCCGAAGAAAAATTTCCAAAGACCAACGCTTGTCGATCTTTAAAGCTCGCTTGAACTTTTCTTTCACTATGCCAGTACGTCGGCGCTTTTGATGCTTGTGAACCATTATGTCGGTGTCTCTGTGTTTATGAACCAGTATGTCGGTGTCTTGCGATGAGCCTATGCTTAGGCGCTTTAAGCTAAGTGAGACGATCTTTCGTCAAGTCGATCACTTATTGCAATTGTTATCAAGCCGACTACTTAATCATGTCAAATTGCTTATAGGGGCTAACTGGCGTACCAAGGAACCCGAAATCGCTCAAAGAGGTTGAAATAACTACTCTGAGTGGCTAAGCATTCTGTCGCCGCTGCAATGCCTCTGGCGCCGCGATTTGGCTCTGTCGCCAGACATTGGGATTTAGCGCCAGGCGCTGAAATCTGTTGCCAGACACTAGATGTTACATTGCACATACCACATAATGATCAATCACAGATATTACATTGCACAAATCATCCCATATACTACATATATAGTTTAAATCCCTTGCATAAATCAATTCATTCAACATTAAATAACACAAAAACTGAATACAATGCACATAGAAAGAATTCATCAACTTATATGCCCATCCTAAAGCTACCTAAAACTCACCGATAAAATGACACAAATAGTACCCAAGTTAAAAGAGTATAATGAATATTCAAATTCATTTTATTTTAAAATATTTATGTAACACACTAATTTAATTATATATAAATACACACTAATTATTTTAAATAAATGCTAAATTAATTCATTTTAGATAAAATAATTTTCAAAAACAACATTTTAACTTTAAATCAAGTACTCAAATCCAAAATCGTTAGATTTAAAAACAATAGGCGCCCAAAAACATTAAATTGACTTTTGTGGTAATTAAATCGAACCTAAACTCTAATACTACTTTGTAACACCCCCGATTTACTAGCTAATAATAAACAATAAATAAAGGAAAAATAGACAACCTTTAAATAAAATTGCGGAAGCATACTCCTAAATCGGAGGTATTACCGCCACACTCAACAACATGTCAACTGCTAAGGCTTACAAAATCCCAATTATTACAACCCAGTAAACTAGGTGAGCTGTTTATACAACTTTATAAACTCATGACATCACACTAATCGAAACACTTGAGCTCCTTTAGCTACGACCACTTGATCAACTTGCTTAGAAAATCTTGAATGCTCACCATTAGGGACAAATTGCAAAATAGATCGTCGCAGGGCCACCATAAGAAAAAGACATGGCCGCAAACACAAGTAGCACAACAAAACAACACACACACGTCAGCAAAAAGTTGAGTAATCACCACACATCATAATACAGAGTATCATAGGATAATCAACATTACTAGCTCAATTAAATAATGTAGTTCAAAACTACATAACACATTATACTCTGAAAAATAACATTTATCAACTCAACCCCAAATAATAATAATCCTTTACTCAACTCATAACCAATAGTTTGCCATGCTCTTTGTTCTATACCTAGCCTTGGACATGGGTAATTCGAATAAAACCAACAACTATAAAAACTTGAATACTCCCAATAACTAGAAAACACCTTGAACCAAACCACATACGGGCCAATTCCCACTGTAGGGGATCATAGAAAAACAAATAATAAAGATTGTATCTCATTCTTAACTCATGATCATTATCTCATTACTAACATGCCAATGACTAAGGTCTATAACTTCGTGCCTCAAACCAAGAACAAAATAATAATTCTCAACCTTGTGATCTCATTCATCGATCAAATAATAATTCACAATTTAATAATAATAACTCCACAATGGCACAAGTTCCCAAATAATATAATAATTCGATCACAATATCTTAAATCTTTAAAAAAATACTAATAACCCAACTATAATCAAATCTCAACCCAAAAACAATACTCTGCATTAACAACCCTAAAACCTTGATAAAACAATACTCCCTATAACAACAACATTAAAACCCTAGCAATAATTGTACAACCAATATATACAACAAAAATAAATAATATGATAATCAAATATAATTAAATCATATAATACCATAATAATTAATCATATATACAAAGAGTACAAATAATAAATCATATCACACATAACATTACGAAAATACAAACATCTCAATAAAAAAGTGAGATTACAGATAATAAATAATCAATCAAACATCTCCAAATTGATAAAGTGTGATTACCGTTCGTTAAAAAAAAAATGAAGCCTGTCGAACTAGTGAATTTGGGGTAGCGATCCAAGACATCAGTCACATCACGCATAGTGCACTCCAAATTAATAAGCAAAGATACAAAATTTGATCTCATATAGAGTGATAATTTTATACCCATAATTAAAGAGGTGGAAGTGTTTGGTAAATTAATTTTCACGCACCAACAAAATAAACAAAGTCAATAAGAAGTTAAGAACTCATGAAAGCAAAGACATGGATGCACTTTATTATATTTTTTGGGTTTTACAATAAAATATATTTAGGAAATTAAAGATAATTTATATACGTTTATATTAAAATAGGTATTAAAATAACTTATTTTATCTATATATAAAAATTATTGGATAAAATTGACGAGTGGCATTTATGCCACTTTTCCACCCCTTTTCTCTAAGGATTCTCCCCTCATTTGCACTTGTTTGAGCCTCTTTAAGCGTTTTTACCTTAGTTTTGCTTTTTCCTTTTTTTTTTCTCGTGTTTCCTTTCTTTTTCCCTTTTGTTGGTTTTTCTAGCGTCTCTTCGTTGTTTTGTAGGTTTTTGGCCCTTTCGGATGGACCCTTAGATGCATGGCGAGCCATGGAAAGGAAATTTAATGATCAAGGAAGGCACTATAGCAAGGAGCAGAGTCGCGGGCGCGGAACTTTAGGCTGCGGGCGCGGGTCGTTGTAAATGCAATCACCTCAAACTTTCTATAGATGCTGAGCCGCGCCTCAGGATAGGGCTCTCCTCTGGACCCGCGGGCACAACTCTTCGAGGCTTTTCTTCCCCTGTTATCTTGCCGCGACCTCTCTTCAGCAGGAGACGACATCTCCTTTCTTAGGCCGCGGGCGCGGGAGAAGAGCTGCGGGCGCGGGTTGCTGGGTTAAGCAACTCCGTACCCAGGCTGGAGAGGGCACGACTGCTTGCTAGAGGGCTCTCCTAGGCGTTTTTTTTTCTCCTTTTATAATGCATATATATAGCCTCCTATTTCAAGTTCGTATTATCATCTATCTTGCCAACATTTATTTAGCTTAATTTAGAGAGAGAAACATTATTAGTCTTCATTGGTACAGAGAGAAAGTGTGGTTTATTCATTGATGAATTTGGATTTTGAAGAAGGTGTTTGTTCAATCCTTTGTAGACCTTCATCTTCAATTAATGAGAAATCTCTTACTCTTTCTCTTTACCTTTGTTTTTGTTTTTGCTTATTTGCTTTGATTTTCCTTCTTTGCTTATTAATCATGTTGATGCTTATTGATTTGATGATTGATATTGTCTTCAATTTGATTTGTGAGTAGTCACCTAGCCAAGGGTGTGGGGATGGTGTAGTTGCTAAATGTTCATGATTATAATGTTGGGGTTATGTTAATGGTGATTAAAGTCTTTGCATTCTTGATATTCTTTGATCTTCTTGCAAGTGCACATTGTTAGTTGATTAAAGGTGAATCTTTGATAACAAGGAACGGAACTTGACTTAGTTGAGATTCATTACTATCGATAGTTCTTTGATTGCACCTTCTAATATATGGTTCTAGTGTGGAAACATAGAGGCTATGTTAGGAGAAACCGATTAACCCCGGAAAGCGGTTAGATTGGGCCTTACTTCAATATTCATGCATGTTTAGTTTACCATTGATTTGCTACTTTGTTATTGCATGATCAAGCGGCATCTACATCTACCCATTTCCCTTGGTGCTTAGTTATATTAATTTTAATCCATTTCGTTCTTAGTTTGATCTCTTAGTTATTCACAATTCTTGTTTTGAGATAGCTTAGAATCTAAGTAATGAATGCGGTGTTTATGCATTTCTCCCTGTGGTTCGACCCCTCTACTTGCCCTATACTTGTTATAGTTTGAGTCGAGAGTTATAAATTGTATTTGATTTAGGTGTAGTTGTTTGACGACGCAATTATTACCTTTATCAAAAATTATAAAATATTAATCGTAAAATGTTTGGGTATTACAATCTACCCTCCTATAAACAAGTTTCGTCCTCGAAACTTCAAATAAAAAATTTTAGGGTATTACAACTAAAAACTTAGATGCCGTAAAAATGAGCTCAAGGGGTTATTTATAAAGACCCCCAAATTAAAAACATGGAGAAAATAAGAGTCGGGCACGGCTACAGGTAAGCACGGACGTGCGGCCAAATCTACACGGACGTGCTGAGGTAGGCGCAGACTTGTAGAGCAAGAGGATGAGAAAACGTTTGCTACTGTTTTGGCCAGGGGATCCTGCACGAACGTGCCAAATGTGGCATGGACGTGCAAGCCTTGTTCTGCACAATCCGTTTTGAAACTGATTTGGGCTGGGCAAGATGCACGGACGTGTAGGATCAGGCACAGACGTGCAGGTCCTGAGAGTAGCAAACAGAAGTTTCTGGTTGGTCTAATGCACTCCTACACGGACGTGCAAGGCATGGCACGTCCGTGTAGGCTCTCTTAGGCCCTTTTCTTCACCTTTCTTTGGTTATGCTCCTTTGTATTGGCTTCTAACCTCGGTTTATCATCCAAATACATCAAATGGTCATCCTTGTACGTAAAAACTCAACAAAAATACTAACACGTGAAGCAAGGGATCCACAAAAATTTCACGAAAATAGAGTATAAGTGAACCAAAAGGCCAATATATCTAGTAAAAAAGGTTCAAAATCACATCAAATGACAAGTTATAAAATCCCCCCAAGCTAAGCTTTTGCTAGTCCTCGAGCAAAACAAACATGTCAAATCAAGATGGTAGATAACTTGCTAATGATCAAACCAAGAAGACTTTTTAAAGAGAGGAAACACAAAAACACAAATCTTCATGGCAATAACCTTAAACACTTTTAGCACAAGTGAAAAGCAATTTAAACCCCTAAGTCGCCTAAGAGGACGAGTTTTTATGTCGTGAGGGTTTCCCTTGAGCTTAACCCACAACTCACACAAACCACGCAAAAATTGTCAAAACACATCATTACCATCAAAGTAATCAATACACACCAAAGCCAATGTTTTTATTGCCCAAGTCAACTCATCAGGATATAAATCACAAGCAAGAAAAGTGAGCGACTTTCAAGAATTACCGATCATACAAATGTGCACATGAGTTGGGGGTAGAGAGGAGAACTAAGCAAGGTTGCACTAGGATACTTCCCTATACCTTTTACTAGTTCATTAGAGCACGTCTAGGTATTCCAAAGTTGCAACAAGGCCTCTTTCGGTTATAAAATCTCAAAATGCAAGTCCACCTCCCGAAATGCACTCCCAAGTCCCTTCAACTACACTCTATCTCAGGAATTTACACAAGAAACATCAAAATAGATAATGTGTGGGAGGCATCCATAAGTTGACCTCTAGATTAGAAAAAGGAAATTTTGGAGAATTTTTGTAGGAGTTTTTTTTTTATCTCCCTTTCTTTTTCTATTTTTTCTTTGTTTTTTTCAACATTCATTGCCCTCGCCTCTTTTAACTATGAGCGGGATCTTTCTTTTATTCAAGACATGTGGCTTTTTATGCCACTTATTACACAAGATACAAATAGAACCAATTCCCTAATAGAGTTTCATTTTGGGGTGGAGGGAGGAACATCAAGGGTACAAGGGACTTCAATTTGATTCAAACATATCCTACTTTGGGCAAATTTGACAATATCCTATGCTAGACGTGCAATTGAGCATTCATTGGTTTTCATTTCATATAATCTAATGCAATCAAGATTAATGTACCTCTAAATGATCCCAACTCTTGCCCACACCTTTCTAAAAGCACTTTTACTCACCACTCAAGAGTCAAGCAAGCAAAACATATAGGCATCATCATTTGTGTCTCATCCTTCAGCCTTTTTTCATTTTTTCATTTTTTTTTTAATTTTTTTTATTTGAGATTGAATAATTACAAAGTTAAGCTAAACTAAGCTAAGCATAACTAGACATCTAAATAAAGAGAGGGAGGAGAAGTATTCAAAAATTAAGAGATTTGGATTTAGGGTGTTGGATTTCAAAGGGAGTAATTTTGGATTCAAGGGATTTGGATTTTAGGGGAAATGAACAATCAATATGCAAGTTCAACATTATCAACACACAAATAAGCACAAACATATGAGCCAATGACTCTCCCCCCAAGCTATCATGAACATTGCACCCAATGTTAAAACAATAAAAGCACAAGGAAGGGGAGGAAGAAAACTAACTCATTGGCTCGGGCCTCCTTAGGAGCTTGAGCTCCTGGGGTAACAATGTCGGTAGATATTCCAAAATTCACCCAATTCCGACCGCAGACCCTCGAAACTTTTCCTCATGTTGTCGCAGGAGGACCTCATGTCTTCATGAGACTTTCTCATAATCTCGAATTCGGTGGACATCTGGTTGAAACCAGCATTCATGAGCTACATCTGTTTCTCTAATGAAAGGGGTAGGTTTTCTTCACCCACGCCTTGACCTTGGTACCCTTGTTGGTACCCTTGTTGTTGATAGAAATGTTGTTGTTGGAACTGTTGTTGTTTAAATTGTTGTTCTAGGAGTTCCTGTTGCTACTGCTGCTCTTGCTGTTCTCTTTTTTCTCCCTTTGCACCGGGAACTCAAGGGAAGTCCTTGGCAAAGACCCAATTACTTTCTTCATAATGACGGTCCTCTCGGGGTTAGAGAGGTAGGCATATGGACGCCTACTTACCAACTAAATGAATTGGTGGGGTCGTTGTACATCCTTGATCCATTTCATTGCTCGCAAGGACAACATGTCCAACTAGGTTGGCCCAGGACAAACCTCTTCATCTGCAAAATCAAGTTCAAGAAAAGCAGCAATTATGGTGATCATGCCACCTATAGTTATGTTGCCGGAACCCGTGGAAACATCCTCAAGTGGTCCACAAACCAAGCCCCAACATCTAAGGCCGAGTTTCCCTAACTCAATTGCTAAAGGAAATAAATCTCCCTAGTTGACACTAACCCTAAGCTGTCACCTCTAGCAAACATGTTTGCTATGATGTGCAGTGAAAGTCTAAAACAGGTTAAATAAGGGTTGTGGCCTTATCGGACCTAGGGTTGTATTCAAATAGGCCCGTAAGACGTCTCTAAAAGTCCCTCAAATCATAGTTACGAGGGTAGCTGTCTTTGGGTCCTATGGTTCCCGTAGTAAGCCACCCGAAAGCTTGGTTAACCCTCATAATTGTCATTTTATGGTTGGCATTCATAAGCTGGAAGGTTATGTGTCGTGGGGTCTGGGTTGTGTCTCTGTGCACGTAGAGGGTAGAGAGGAACTCAAGAGTTAACCTCCTATAGGTTGAGGCGTGCAAGTCAAGCCAATGTCCTAAGTTGGAGCCCTCGAAAAGAATTCTTACATACCCCCTACCCCTAAGGTGTCGGCCACATCTCTATTGTAGAATTTGTATGCTTGACTCGCCTCCTACAATTCCTAACATAGTTTTTCAAAAAGGCCGATTCATTAAAGACAATTCCCATTGTATCCACTTGTGGTGGAACAACAGGAGGAGGAAGCGATGGGTTGCGGTACCTATTGTCCGTGTTTCTATGTTAGTTTCTTTGGCTCATGGTCGGTCTTTATGCAAATCAATTAAACACACCACAACCAAGAAATCAACACACAAAACACACAAGAGGCACTAGGTCAATAAGACAACAATTCAAGGCTTAATCAACACCAATAAGTGCAACACAATCTAGTCAATTTCTATGTCCACCACCTAAAACAAGACAAGTAAATCACCAAACAACTAAGTCTACTTCACTAATGCATTCACAATAATTCGACACTAATTTCATGCATTAACCTAAAACAATCCAACACAACAACTAACTCAACCAAGCATGCTTTTTTCATTCACAAAAATTAATTCCTTAATCTCACTTACAAAAATCCTATTCTCACAACATTCAAAAAAACACCTTGAAAGTCACTAAAACTTTACAACTATCAACTAACCGTCACTCACAACCAATTCAAACAAACTTTTTCAAGCAATTTCATGCAAAAATTCAAGAATTGAAACAAAAAATTAGTTAAAGGGAGGAACGATTATACCGAGCTTATCGTGGGTGTAAAACCCGCAAATGAACTTTTCTAACCTTCCTTATGCTTGCTTGACCATACTGCAACACCCAATTGCTTCAATTTTAAGCTCACAAGAAAAACCACAAATTTATTTTTAAGGGTTAGGGTTTTGAAAATTTGGGTTTTTTTGGGTTTAAAGAAGGACAATGGAGTAATAGATTGTGATTTTGTTGAAATGGAGTGAAGATTTTGGAGATAATTGTTTATTTTTGGTAGGACTTTAAAGGGTTGAGTGAATTTAAGTGAGTTTAGAGGAGGAGGAGGAAGTGAGTTTAGATAGAGAAAGGGGTGAGAATCGTGAGAGTGAAAGAGTGGAAGTGAGGAATTTTTTTTTATGTATAAGGCCGAGATGAAAACTCGGTTTTCTAAGGCAGCGCGGATGTGCAGGAATTGGCACGGACGTGAAGGATTGTCTGCACAGACGTGCTGAGTTGGGCACGTCCGTGCCTAATCTGAGATTTGCTTTTCAAAAGTTTCCACTTCTGTTGTTTGCGGTGGCACGGACGTGCATACATAAGCACGGACATGCTTTCTTGTGAGCACGGACGTGCTGTGTTTGGCACGTCTGTGCCAAAATTTAGAATTTCATGTGGAAGTTCATGATTCGTGTTTCCCCCCATCTGCACGAACGTGTTGAGTTTGGCATGTCCGTGCAGGCTCTTTGGTGTGCGAAAACCTTTTTTTTTTAATAATAATAATAAGGCAAAATAATAATAATAATAATAATAATAATAATAATAATAATAATAATAATAATAATAATAATAATAATAATAATAATAATAATAATAATAATAATAATAATAATAATAATAATAATAATAATAATAATAATAATAATAATAATAATAATAATAATAATAATAATAATAATAATAAAATTATTATTATTATCACTATTATTTTTATGATTATTACTAAGCCTACTACTTCACATCCATGAATATTTTTCTTACTACTCTTTTCATCAATACCTACAAAAGATATTAAAAAAAGTTAGTAATAATAGTAAAATTATGGAAAAGAAATCATCGTTTATGAGAGAGGGGGTTGAGAAAATCTGGCTGCCTCCCGGAAGCGCACTTTAAACATCACTAGTTTGACGACATTACAGGATCAATGAGAGGAAGGAACATCAAACTCATCAAGGTGAACAACCTTAGATTCTTCATGCAGAAAACCATCAAAGTATGGCTTTAGTCTTTGTCCATTCACTTTGAACGGTTCACCATTGTCATTTGAAATTTCAATTGCACCATATGAAAACACCTTCTTTTATGGTAAAAGGTCCATTCCATCTTGCCTTGAGCTTACCCGTAAACAACTTCAACCGGGAATTGAATAGTAGGACCTTGTCACCTTCTTTAAATTCCCTTTTGCTAATATGCTTGTCATGCCAAACCTTAATCTTTTCTTTGTAAATCCGTGCACTCTCATATGCATCCAACCTTAATTATTCCAAGGCATGGAGTTCAAGCAACCACTTTCCACCGGCACTTTGAAAGACGAAATCCAATTATTTGATGGCCCAATGAGCACGATGCTCAAGTTCTACCGGCAAATGACATGATTTCCCATAAACAAATTTGTATGGTGTGGTTCCAATGGGAGTTTTGAATGCAGTGTGGTAGGCCCATAGAGCATCATCAAGCTTTGTAGACCAATCTTTCCAAGACATATCCACCGTTTTCTCAATAATCATTTTTATCTCCCGAATTGAAATTTCGGCTTGACCACTTGTTTGTGGGTGGTAAGCCAATGACACCTTGTGCCTCACACCATATTTCTCAAGGAGTTCTTGAAAGGACCGCTTTTCAAAATGTGAACCTCCGTCACTAATAACGGCACGTGGCACTCCAAACCTTGGGAAAATCACTCTTTTGAAGATCTAACCGCTTCTACCCACTTTGACACGTAATCAACGGCCACAAGAAAGAATTTATTCCCAAAAGAGGTCGGAAAAGCCCCATAAAATCTATGCCCCATACATAAAAAATCTCTAGCTCAAGAATGTTATTCAAAGGCATCTCAC
This sequence comes from Chenopodium quinoa, assembly GCF_001683475.1. NCBI lineage: Eukaryota > Viridiplantae > Streptophyta > Magnoliopsida > Caryophyllales > Amaranthaceae > Chenopodium > Chenopodium quinoa. The sequence goes on along the minus strand of NW_018745248.1, from coordinate 3,172,827 downwards.
TTCTTCTTGAAATATTACTGGTTCTTTGACACCGGTCACAAGCTTTCGCTACACCCCACACATCCTTGAACATTGTGGGCCAATAAAAACCACATTATAAAATTTTCGCCAAAGTTTGGTTAGCACTTATATGCCCCCCACAAGATGAGGAGTGACACATTGTATTAACATTTTCAATTTCATCATTCGGGACACACCTTCTAAAAATTCCATCAACACCTTGTTTGAAGAGCAAGGGGTCGTCCCAAAAATATTGACGAACATCATGTAGAAACTTCCTTTTTTGTTGATAGGAGAGGTCGGGAGGAAGAATAGAGCAAGATAGATAGTTTGCAATGTCCGCAAACCATGGAGCCGGTGTTTGAAGAATAACAAACAGTTGATCATCCGGAAATCAATCGTCGATCGGTAAGTTATCAAGATTACCTACAAAAATAGGCAAGCGTGAAAGATGATCGGCCACAACATTTTCGGCACCCTTGTTGTCTCTAATCTCAATGTCATAGTCTTGTAAGAGCAAGACCCACCATATCAATCTTGGCTTTGGTTCCTTCTTGAACAAGAGGTACTTCAAGGCCGAATGGTCGGTGAAGACTATGATTTTAGACCCCAATAAGTAGGGCCTAAACTTCTCAATTGCATGAACAATGGCTAGAAACTCCTTTTCATGGTCGTGTAATTCCTTTGTGCATCATCCAATGTTTTTCTAGTGTAGTAGATAGTATGGAGCTTCTTTTCCTTCCTCTGTCCAAGAACGGACCTAATGGCAAAATCCTAAGCATCACACATGAGCTCGAAAGGCAGCTCCCAATTAAGGGGTTAAATGATAGGAGCCTAACTTAATGCTTCCTTCAACCTATCTATACACATCTACTTTTTGCCTCCCGTCCCGACAGGAAGTGCAATGACGATAAATAAAACCATCTTCGTGTTGGATCGAAGTGGAGAATGCTTATGGATAACCGGTTAAGCCAAAAAACAAATATCTAGCCCCAAACTAAAAAAACAAAGCTAACACGAGGTCCAATTAAATAAAACTGATCAATATTAGGCTTAAGCCCGTGCTTAAAACCCAATAATGATGGATTTAGGAGCGCCTAGGTTTAGTTTAAGTGCTGCCGCAGGAAAATCCACGCACATTTCAATCAGTCGCGCTGGGCAGGCGCGCACATTTAATTCAGTTGCGCGCGACACTTAACGCAACCCTCACAGATGCGCTCGCGGAAGATTTAGAATTTTATAAAAATATAGAATAGAATCTTACCATAAAGCCGTGCGCAAGAACATTAGCAGCGCAACTAAATCACTTTGCGCTGGGATGTAGCGCGCAACTCATCCAGATGCGCGCGACACCTGCTGCGGCAGAATTTTCAAAACCCTAAACCTACTTATTCCCTATAAATAGAGGCTTAAACACATAGAAAATAACCTAAAACTCTGGCGAAATACTTGTGAACTTTTGCTAACTAAACCCTCTTGTCCTAAGCACTCACCCCTTGATCTTTTGTTACTACGGTGGAGGTTCCCCAACAAGAAAGTGTCCATAAGTGTTCTGAATGGAGATCTAGAAAAGAGAAGTGGTAAATTCTCGAGCACTTAGATAAATCACATTTATTTTCTTGTTTAAAAGAACCTTAATTAATTAATTAGTGTTGTTTGATCATATTTAAAGGACTAATTAATTATTTTCTGATAGTATCTTGCGTTAAACAAAGACTAGAATTTGATAATTAATTGTTTGTTGATCACTTAAGCCAAGGCGAATATTGTTTATTTTCTTGTTCTTTTCACGAATTTGATTAAATAAAGAATAACGACGTTGCAATGTAATTCCTACATGAATTAACGTGTGTAAATAAAATTAACTAACTGTTTTAGGTATCGCGTTGCATATATTGTTTGGTAATGAAATTGAAAAAAAGGAAGAGCTAGTAGAGGCCGTACTAGGACTAGAATAGTGATTCCTCTCTAAAAGGAACATTATTTTAGTACCCTCTCTCTCGAGCTCATTTCTGCTTTATGTAGACCAATTTGGTCATGGATAAACTTACGATTTGTGCTAATTTTTCCATGAAATCCACATGGAATAACGGCATGAACGAGGTTTATGAGTTTTCCTAAAACTCATTGGCGACTCCTAATGAGAGTATCATTTCTAATTCAAGGTCTCCCAAACAGTCAGGAATTCAAATCCTAATACACCCTAACAAGTGTAAAGTCCTAGGCTTTTAAGTGGCCATGGGCATCTAAGGAAGGACCCCCCTACGATGGGGATTATCCTTCTTACACTATCAAATTCTAGAAAACAATCATTAATAAACACAAAAGGGGCATCCTTTACCAACAATTGAGTGAGCGGCTTTGTGATTTTTAAAAAATCCTGTATGAACCGGCGGTAAAAACCTGCGTGTCCAAGAAAGCTCCTTACCCCCTTCACAATTGTAGGGGGTGGGAGGCGCTCAATGACCTCAATTTGGGCATGATCTACTTCAATGCCCCTACTATAAATTACATGACCAAGTACAATTCCCTATTCTACCGTGAAATGACATTTTTGCCAATTCAAGACTAAGTTCACTTCTTGACATCTTTTCAACACTTTAATAAAATTCGAAAGGCAAATGATAAAAGATGAACCAAAAACAGAAAAGTCATCCATGAATACTTCAATTGATGATTCAAGCATGTCGGAAAAAATAGACGTCATACACCTTTGAAATATTGAAGGTGCATTACAAAGTCCAAATGGCATCCTTCGATAAGCAAAGGTGCTAAACGGACATGTGAATGTAGTCTTTTCTTGGTCCTCGGGTTGGATTAAGATTTGAAAGAATCCAGAATATCCATCCAAGAATCAATAATGACTATGCGATGCTAGTCTTTCCAATATTTGATCAATAAAGGGGAGAGGAAAGTGGTCTTTTCGGGTGGATTTATTCAATTTTCTATAATCAATGCACATCCTTAACCGGGTGACCGACCTTGTAGAAATGGTCTCACCCTTATCGTTCTTAATGTTGGTCCTGCCTCCTTTTTAGGCACAACTTGAACTAGACTAACCCACTTACTATCGGAGATAGGGTAGATTATGCCCGCTTCAAGAAGTTTTAAAACTTCATTTTTCACAACTTCTTTCATGTTTGGATTGAGCCTTCTTTGCTTCCCAATTGAAGATGCATGATCATCATCAATTAATATCTTATGCATGCAAATTGTGGGACTTATCCCCTTAATATCATCAATTTTGTACCCAATTACATCTCTATACTCCCTTAGAACATCTAGGAGTTTATCAAGAGAGACATCATCGAGCTTGGCATTGACAATAACGGGATAAGCCTCAGTATCATCAAGGAAGGCATATTTAAGAAGAGGGGGAAGGGGTTTATGTTTAACCTTATGAGGAGGCATAGTCCTCTCCTCTTTTACCTCCACATTGAGCACTTCAACTTTCATTTCATTATTGACTAAAGGTTGGATGAGAAAAAGATCATACCCCCTTGTTTCTTCACCTTCCTCAACTAAGCCTCTTGTTAGGATAGCTTGTTAAGGATCACTTTCAATCAAATTATCTTGGAACTCCACTAAGTTCCTTTCTATTGTGTCAACCCTATGAACTACATTTGTTGGATAGAATATCCTTCAAAAATTTCGCATAGGTAGGCATTTGTGACATAAAATTAAGAAAGGGGATATTCACTTGAAGTCCTCTCATGACTTCAAGAAAATTTGAAAACTTCTCATTCAATTTATTTTCTACAATCCTATGACGGAATGGAATGGGAGGGTTGTATACTTTCATGGGGGGCTTTTCTACTTTTTTGGTGGATCCTTTTTCTCAACATCAACTATCTAATTTTCAAACTCATCCTCATTTCTCACCACAATTTCCTCATCTCTCTTTTGTGGCTCCTCTTCACTCATAACCGGCCCTTCATAACCTCTCCCCGATCACAAATTAAAGGCCTTAGCTTGCTTCTTTGGGTTCACAACCGTTGAGCTTGGGAAGTGACCACTAGGATTTGAGGATGAATGATGAGTGACATTTATGTCACTCTTAGGGAGTAGTTTTAGAGTTATTTTCGTGTTTATTTTCCCTTATTTTTCCTTTTATTCTCTTGTTTTATTTTTATTAAAGTTTCTAGTTTAACCTTTTCAAGAAATAGAACTCTTCGTTACAAATGTAACCCAATGTGAGGGCAAAGTTGTAATTCTTCTAGATCATTCTTAATAGAATGAGACGAACTCTTGTATGAAGATAAGACTTGGGCAATACTAAAACCCAAGGTCGTGATCATTATTATGATTGATTATCAAATAAAAAAAATTTAATTCAAATTTTCTTCGAGCTACATTATTTGATGTGTGCCCGCGAGCTAGCTAAACGACTTGTTAAATGGATGAGGAAAAGCGTCCGAGGAAAAGCAAGAAGCTCGTGGACACAAGCATACACAATCGTACAGGGCAGCTAGACAGCCTGTACGAGAAAAATTGAAAAGTTTGCTTGCACAAGCATAGCTACTCATACAGGCTGAGTAGAATGTAAAGCAGGGGCATTCCCTAGATAAAATTACTCGGCCATGACGACCACACGGTCGATAAGTCCATCTGGCCCTATAATAGACGGACGGATGAATGAACATTAGGAAGTCCTAAAAATCGCCTAAGGTATTTTTTACCTAAATAAGGTAAGGACACTCCTTCCGCGTACAAGCCCTTAGAAATTTGCATGTTGAGAAAATACTTGAAATTTCATGAATACGTTCGAGAGATAGCGTCAAAGGACGACTCAATACCACACAAATAATATATATATATATATATATATATATATATATATATATATATATATATATATATATATATATATATATATATATATATATATATATATATATATATATATATCCAAATGGCCAAAAATATTGAACAAGAAAAGATTGAGTGTTCACAAGTGGACGTATGACTCCACTAAAGCTTAAGATGCTTGTATAAAATATGAATGGGCATCTAGCATGCATGTGCAACAGATGATTAGGCCATGCCTATGATTCATTAGTATATTATTGAAAAAAAAAAAAAATATATACATTTATATATAATAGTATATTATATAATAGTATATCATATTGCAATGTACGCAAATGTGCATAAAAGGAGGGGCATGAATGTATGTACTATACACTCGGCAAGAATGCTAAGCAATAATGCCGAGTGAATTCTCGAAGCTCCCCCTTACAAGCATAGCACCTCGGCAAGAATGCTAAGCTCCATTATAAACAAGCAGGTCGCACAGGCCCTTAGCTTCTCGTAGCTCGACGACAATGCCGAATGAAAGTAAAAAAGCAAAGCGTGCCCTTAAAAGTATGGCAAGCCGGCAGTAGTATGGCGGGTACACTCTGGTGAAGCAGCTAGCTAAGACTAGCACCAGCCGCATTTTAATTGAGCATAGCAGGCCAAATGAAATAAAAGTGGCCGAGTGCACTTAATTGAAAGCTCATCTTCAAGCTATGGATCGACATTCATAGCCGAGTAGTACATAGGTTGGCTAGCAGCAAGGAGCAAGGGAAATGAAGCTGCCCCTCATTCATGGCCATGTGCTTGGCCGAGCTGCCCCTCATTTAAGTACTATGTTACCCTTTTTGGACAGCCACCCATGGCCGAGTAAAATTACAATGTATGCGCTTGAAAGCATAGATGGTCGGCCTACCAGAGCGTCCGAGTTGCCATCACGCAAATCCCCATGTTCTGAGTTTCACACGGCCAAGAGCTGACCGAGCATTGCTTGTCCGAGTGAAATCCGGAACCTCACCATTCCAAGTATAGCAACACGGCCAAGAGCTGACCGAGCATTGCTTGTCCGAGTGAAATCCGAAACCTCACCATTCCAAGTATAGCAACACGGCCAAGGCATAAGTTGCCTACCACGCAGCCTGACTGAGCTGCTACCTGACCAAGCAGCAATCTGGCCGACCAAACTCAGCAGCAGCAGCAGCGTTTAATAAAAAATTATTAATAGTGGCAGGTTGTCCAAGCATAATAATATGATAATACGAGCTGGACGAGTGAAATCGGGAGCCTCACCATTGCAAACATAGCAACTCGGCCAAGGAAGTCTGACCGAGTTGCCTTCTTCCAAGTAGTAGTGTAATGAGTAGCAGTCTAGCTGCAGCAGCGTACAGCAACAGCAGACCACAAGTAGGCCGAGCCACAAGCTGCTAGTCCGAGTTGCCCTTCTAAGAGCCATCATGTTCCCAAAAATAGGCGGCCAGCAACCTTGCCCAGTAGTATGTCCGAGTTGCTCAGGAGGCCGAGTAAAAGCTTGAAGGTGGTCCTTGCAAGAATAGGTGGTTGGACGGGAGACAAGTTGGGTGTCCGACTTGCCTTTGAGTAAGGGGTAATGTAATGAAATTCAGTCGGACAGGTAAGATAGAAGCTCTTCCTTAATCCACTTGATGACGAAGAAAATCGTCCAAAATAAAGGAAATGATTTCTACTAGTCGGGCTCACGGTGTGTCAGAACGCTTCATAAGATACCTTTTCGGAAATGGAAAGGGGCCAATAAGTCAAACTCACGGCTATGCCGTGAGTGACAGGCTTTTTTAGCCATCCGAGTTCATTTAGGGCCCGAAAATGGCCTTCAAAAAGTTTTTCAAGACAAAAAAGATAAAAAAAATTGAGTGGTGGCCGTGTAAAAAGGCAAGAAAGTTGGCCGAGCTGCAGCTTGGCCGTGTTTCCCTCAAACTACCCCTCTATGTTCCTATTTTTATGCGGCAGCAATAGCACCACAGCAGGCCGAGTTGCGCATTAGAGAAGCATTGAATTCCCAATTTGGTGCGGCCATAATTTTTTTTTTTTTTTACCAAGTCAAGAATAGCAGATGGCCGGGTTGCCTTTCAAAGAGCCCCCATGTTCTTAAATCTGGGCGGCCTGCAACCTTGAGTTGCCCTCACATGAAGCTCCATGTTCCTAATTCCATGCGGCCAGGCTGCATGTTCGAATGAATTATCGCCAATAGGCCGACCAGGAGCATCTTTAGAGAAGCACCATGCATTTAGCAGGAGCATTATCATTAGGCTAATATATAATATTTAGTAATAATATTATAATAATAATATTATTATTATTTATTATTATTTTATAATTATGCCTTCCATTTAATATACACATATGATGAGTGGAAATTGTTCATAGAGCAATAAAGAGCACTAAGCCAAGTGTCGTGGTATGTGCCTTGTACTTAGCAAAGTTATTAAGTGCATCTATAAAGGAGCTTATTAATAAAAGCTTCATCAATATGTACTCCTGGAGAAATATTGGAAGCAATTGCTGCTCACATTTACACAGGCATGTGCTGAATTAGATACGGCAGGAAGAAAATTGGCAAACATTTGTATGCCAACTAGTAGAGTTGTACTAATAGTGATTGATCATTATTATGATTGATTGATTAATTAATCATTAGATATTGATAAAAAAAAATAAAAAAATAAAAAAATAAAAAAAAAAATTATTTATTGTCCGAGCTTCCTGGCCGAGTGAACGGATGTTCTGGCATGGATAAGTGTCCCAGTTGCTATTGAGCAAAGGACCTCATTTCCTATTTCAGGCGGACAACTATCCATAGTCAGCCATGGATAGGTGTCGCGTTGCTGTTGAGCAAGGGACCTCCTTTCCGATTTCAGGCGGACTAGTACAAAGTCCGAGCTAGGTGTCCGAGCTGCTATTAAACAAAGGAACCTCCTTCTCATTTCTAGGCGGCCTTTGCAAAGGAATTTAATCAGCACAAACAGTTCGGTACTAAGGCAGAAGCAACATTCACATCTGAACTTGGTGAGGTGTCGACTATGATAATTGGCTCGACATTCAAGAGTTGAATATAGAATCAAAGCATTCAAGCTAACCATTGTCCAAGTGGAATTGCTAAAGATGGTCGAATAACGGCCAATGATAAGCAAGAGAGCCTTTAGCAAGGGCAAGGGCAGTAGCTAAGCGGCTAGCACCCAATGAGCAGGGGCTAGGTGACACTCGTGCCGAGCTTCCAAATGTAGAGTCCCAAGGCTGGTACAAGGGGCATCAAAAGAGTCACCCAGACTTAGTATGCTCCAACCGAATGGCATTGGTGACAAGTATCTAGAAACATCAATCAAGGGAAAGGCATTAAGGTCCTAGCCAATATCTAAAGATGGGCCACTAGAGAGTCGTCCAGCGACAAAGTGAAACTGAGCACCAATATCAGGCCTGTCTGAGAATAATCAAGCGGACATGAGACTAACCAAGCATAAAGTCCTAATGGATGGGGGGTAGTATGCAAAGGATAGCAAAGCAACTTATCGAGCTGAGCCAAAAGGCCTAGCTTGAGCAAACAATAATCCTCCTTTGAGAAGACAAGTTGGAAGAGTCAAAGTGTCGACCAGCTAATAAGCAAACAACCTTCCTTTAGAAAAATGAGCGGCACTTGTGACAAGCCAAGTGGACGAAGACCATCAGGCCTCGACTTATTACTAAAGACCGCAAACGGCAGCAAGCTTATAAATCCTAATGCAATAAGGCCCTCCATGAAGTCAAGATGCCTACTTAGTGTCCGACCCTCTATACAAGCATTCATTGCTCACAAGATAGCTTCAAGGTCGGGTATAGTTACAATATAGAAGATGTTTTGGGGGTTTTTGTCCCTCGGGAGAGTTACAACACGAAGAATGATCCTGGGTGAGTTGTACCTGCAAAACAAACAGAGACACCAGTTGGGTGGTGCTCCGCCTCCGACGCACAAGTTAAAAACTTGAAGGGAGAAAAAAGGTGCGGAAATTTAGGTGGGTATCTGCTCGGATTCCAAGCTCAGGATGTCTCTATCAAAGAGTAAAATGTGTAATAAATGGTAAAACGTGTCCTCAAAATGAGGGACATCTCCCTATTTATAGGGTCTTTGGGAATTGTGCCCCTGATTAGGTTACTGAACCATAATCATTGGTGGGCTACACCGTTTGGCGGCATTCTCGGGATTTGGGCCTGAAGGCCGCCTTTTCCCTTAATTTCGGGAATGACACGTGTCGAGCAGGGATTGGTCCATTTTAGACCAATCTGGGGCTGACACGTGTCACCTTCTGATTGGGCCACGTGGCAGGTTAAAATTACCCTAAACAGAAGAAAGCCATCAAAGATAAGATAGGACAAGTTTGTTCTAGTTTTTGAACGACCTAATTTCTATACTAAGTGTTAGCCGTCACATTTTATTCAAGTCATTGAAACACAAGCCACCCCATTGGGGAAATAAAGAGAGACTAAGGTCCAAACATTCCTTATTGAGTAACCACTTCATGAAATTAGGGACAAATGTCCCCCCTTAGTATAAGGCTTTGGCCGAATAAATGTATTAATACATTCAGATAAGCCTCCCTTAATAGGGAAATGTACAAATCCTTATATGGTCCGAGTATACATTGAATGGCTCCTTCATCTGAACAAGTACAAAAAACTCTAGAAGAGGCTGAGTTGTTCATACGGCACCCTTCCAAGTCTGAGTAAGACTTACCATATAAAAGAGCAAAATGGCACAAATGACGAGCTCCAATGCAATGCAATGCAAGGAGAAAGCCAAGATGGAGGATACATACGGCAACTTTGCCAACTATAATTTCCAATACGATGGTAAAACACCGAGTATAATCACGAAGATTTACTCGGAAAAACACATTGTATAGCTTAAACTCCCAGAGTACAAGGATTCTAGGCGGCAAAATTGAATTCCGAAGTCAAGGGCAAGAAGTAACAGATGGTCATTTTCGCCCCAACTATGTCCGAGTCCAACTGAGTCATAAGTGATAAGGGCATAGGACGAAACTTCTCGTTAATATGACCTTGAAGTTATTGAGAATTGGCTCTCTCAAAGGTCAGTCCTAACAACTAAGAAATCATTGGAAGCCTGGAAAAGATAAAGGAAAAACCATCCCCTCTGGCATAGAGACGAGACTAAGAATCTCGGCAAAAGCTATATCTAATTCGGCACAGACACGAGGCAAAGCCCCTCGGCAAGTGTTAATTGTTTCTCGGCATTTCCTAGTCTAAGTTAATTGAAAGCTTCTAGACTATATGCCGAATATATGCAAAAGAGACATATAAGCCTAATTGGCCATTAAAGAAAAAATGTATAAGCCTAGGTCAAAAATAATCCTTAAGAAGAATAGACCAAATAAGGCAAATCTCATGAATGAGAGGAATTGAAAAAGCTTAATAGCTAATCAAACCTTGTAAGAAAAGTACTTTAAGTAACTCATTAGTCGCAAGACTATCAAAGTGGGGCTTAAAAGCATAATGATCGACATTTGTCTAGTTCAAGGGCAATCATTATTATGATTGATTAACTTAGAAAATATCATACCGGCCAAGGTATAAAAATTTTCCAAGTTAATCAAACCTTTTTAATTGAACTAGACAAGATGTCGAATTCAAAGAAGTTATAAATTCATTTTTGAGAGGTATAATCCCTCTTGAGAAGAGAAATCACCCCTCTCGAGGGGCTTATGCCTCGGGGTATTTTTACCCCCTTTTTATAGACAAAAGAGAGGCCAACAAGTGGCCTGATTATAAGCCGACATGTGGCATCCTGCTCAGCTAAATAAAGGCCAATAAGAGCATGACACGTGGCCTAAAGAGAGATATCAGAAAATGAAGGGCTCAAAGCCCATTAAGGAAACATGCCTAGCATGAAGGAAACCCTAATACACGTGTCAACCTCGTATAGGGCAGCCAATCTTCCTAGGTTATGAAACCCTAGGTGCATGATCTCCCACTTCCCTATAAATACCCCATCATTTTATGATGGAAGGGGACAACACACAATTCCCAAAGGCACAATGCCAAAAATATGCTCTCACTTCTCTCTACTTTCTCTCTCTAAAATTCCGTTTTCCGGTCACTAACTTGATCGTCGGAAGCGGATCTCCGCCACACTGGAGATCCGTTGTTTTGCAGGTGTTCATGCCGTACGAGTGTTGCATCCCTGATCTATCTCCCGCGGGAATCCGTACCCCTCTTTCGGGTTCTCCTAAAAATGCCCGAAACAATTTCTATGCCTTTGTTTATGTTCAAGTGAATGTTATACCTAAACCATTTCCCTTAATGTTTTATTTCTTGTTTTATCATTTTTAGACTTTAGTTTATTGATCTCCTATTCCGGAATAGCTTAATTGTCGATAACATTTGGTGGTGTTTATTCGTTCTCTGTGGTTCGGCCCCTATGCTTGCCTTATACTCGTATTAGGTTTGTTTAGGTTGTATAAATTGTTTTTGATTTAAGGATAGAAAATTGACGACGCGTTTATTCCCTTGTCAATTGGCGCCGTTGCCGGGGAACGGCTTTCATTACCGTTATGTTATCTTATTGAGACTATTCCATTGTATATATTTTTTTTCTTTTGATTTTGTTTTGTTCTCTTTGTTTTGTTTTTGTTGTTGAAAAATGGAACGTTTTTCTTTTCCTCAATATGATGATGAGTCTTTTTATGTCTACTTCCATAGACTTGTAGGGTTTTTGAACTATAATGGTTGTAATCCTTGTGAAGCTTGTGAGATTTGTTATTATGGCATGAACGAACAAACGAGATATGAAGTTGAAAGTAGGTTTAATGGCGAATTTCAAACATTATCGGTTCATAGTGCTTGGAGCTTTTTTGTATGGTTTGCTAAGGAAGTACGCAATAGGGCATGTAATGTTGCTAATTTTGATTCTCAATGTGATAATAGTTTTATTAGTGGCATGCATCCCCATGATTTGTCTTGTGATCCTATTTGTGAACCTAGTACAAGTGATTTCAACTCTCTATCTCCTATTGTTGATGATGAATCTCATTTGCTTGATTATGCCCCCTCTCCCCAATATGATGATGCTTATGTTTATAATGTGAATGATCCTCCCTCCTCATCTTCTTGTTCTTACATGGCTTCAAATGAATTCCCTTATGCTTCTAATGAGTCCTTTTATGAGGGTAATTCTATGGAAAATTTGAAGGAAGAGAAGATAATGAAGATAATGGAGATGATGGAGAAGTATAACGAGACGAGGGAAGTTGAGAATAGGGAGACGGAAGCTAGAACGAAGATGCTTGAGAGCCAAATTCTCCAACTAGCCAACTCTCAAGAAAATGCCCTTCCTTCTTTTTCTCTTCCCCATATGAGTGAGGATCCCATTAGAGAGCATTCGAGTGATGGTGAAGGAGTTGAAAATGAAAAGAGTGTTGATTTTGAAAATCCTAATCCTTCTTCCCATCTTAATGAGTCTCAAATGTATGTTTGTCACGCTTCAATCTATGAGTATATAGAATCTTTTGAGGTAATGTCCCACATATTTTTCAAGAGTCATATGAGGACTTATAGTTTATTGGATGATTTCATCGAGAACGGTTCTTGGGACTTAGATGAGTTTGAGATGAATCTACCTCCATTCATGCACGATTTTGGGACCTTGGGTTTTGAGATAGTTGAAGGAAAGGTTGTATATTGTGGTTAAAAGGAGGATAAGGTTGATTCCCTTGGAGTTTTTGAGCTTGAGGGAGGTGTAGATCGTGAGTGTCCTTCGTTTGAGGATTCTATGATTGATTTTCATGCCCTCATTGGCGATGTGAGACCTTGTGGTGAGGGAGTAGCTTCCCCTTTTCCCGTTTCTTGTACCCCTTTTTCTCTAAAGTTCGACCACATCCTTCCTTACCCTATTTCTCTCCCTTCCTTTCTCAAAGAGCCTATTCGGGAGCCGCCCTCTATGGATGATTTTCATGTCCCTCATTCCATCATTATTGAGGAAGAGAAGAATTTTGTCAACCAAAAATTTTGTGATAGGGATTTGCCTTTTTCCTTTTCTTTCCATTATTCTTTTCATTCTTCTACTTCTTACTTTTTTGAGTTTTCTTTTGATCCTTCTTCTTCTTTCTTTTGGCATCTCCCTCTTCACTTGCGTGCAATGATTTTGTTGTACGTTCTTATTCCGTCATTTGCCTATTTACACCCCCATGAAATGTGTAGTAGTGCATTTGACAAGCTCTCGCGTGCGTTGAATTATTATTTCCTAGAGCGGTCTCGCTTGGACGTTAAACAAGCCTTTGCGGGAAGTAACCCGTGTTTTATTGCTTTCATTTTCCTTTCTTTTTAGATTAGATTTTCTCTCATGGACGTGTTTGTGTTCCTTGCTAGTTACACAACTTGATATACTCTTGGGCATTGGTGATGATAAAGAATCAAGGAAATGTGCCTCAACTTACCCATGTGGAGTTCAAGCCTTATTTGTAGAGATTGTGGATCCTATGAGGTTATTTCGGGTTTTTGTGTGATTTTGCATTTTCCCCATATTCGGTAATATCCTTCTTTTCCCTCTCTCTTACTCTTTGTGCCTTGAAGATCATGTGTTGGTAATGTTGGATTAATTTCTCCTTGTTTTCCCCTCCCATGGAATATTTGGTCTATGTTTGAGCATGTTGCCTCATTCAAGCTTGGGGGAGGGTATTCTATCATGTTTGGTTGGATGTTGATTCATTTATTCCATACACTTGAGTATATGCATTTCCATGTTTTTCATGCTTTTGAAAAATACAAAAAGATTTTCGTTTTGATCAAGGCAATTAGGTGTTGTGTCTTTGTTTTAACTTGCATTGTTTATTATATCTTTTGGATTTGTTTACTCTTGAATGCATTTCATCCTAAGTGGTTAATGTGAGCACGATTTGAGAGTGTCATTGGTTGACTCTAGGATATTACATGCTAAGGTAGTCGGGTTAAGAACTTTTAGGAATCCATGAAGCCTTAGTTCACGGGTATGTGGTAAGATGGTGTTGCTCTCTATAGTGGATTTGACACCCTTGGTTGGTATTTGACTAGTTATAATCCCTTGCGAGGTAACATTGTTCTAGCCTTCATCATTTTGTTGTGTGGCACATTTGGATCCTTAGCTATGCATGTCTTGATCCTTGTTTTGACTTATAGCTCCCAAGATCGTGACCGAAGCACTCTAGGGGAGGAAAAGGGCACCCCTTTCTCATTTTTCTTTATCTTCTGTTTTTTTTGTTACAAATTTGATTTTCTATTTTGCATTTACCTACTTGCTAACCAATTTGAGCCTTATGTTTCCCGCTCTTATTTAAACCGCGTTACAAACCTAATGGCCTATGTTTACCAACCTTTTAGTTAGTGAAGCATTGGCATGAGAGGTTTGATTTTTGAGAATATTGATCATAAACAAGAAGCACTTTGAGATTTGGTTAGAGTTGAGTTTCAAAAGAAAGATGCAATTCAAGAAAATCAAATGATGTTGCAAGAAAAAGTCGTCCATAGTTAAAAAGGCAAGGACAAAGAAAAAAAAAGAAAAAAATGGAAAAGAAACAAAAATAATAAAAATATTTTTGGTGGTTTTATTTTCTTCCTTAGTTTAAGCATTGGGGACAATGCTTTGTTCAAGCTTGGGGGGATCGTTCCTTCATTTTGTATAATATTGTGTGTTGGTGTTGAATAAGCCTGGGGGAGTGGCACTATTGGTATTTTTGTTTGATATTTAGTGACTTCTTGAGTTGTTTTTGAGTGTCGGCCGCACTTTTTGCTTCACTTAGGAAATATCACCAAATTTCAAATTTTTACCCCGCCTTAACCCTTAGCCTTACGTTACCACCAATAAATAGACCCTTAGACTCTAGTGGGTTAGGTCAAAAGAACGGAGGAGGGAAATAGACTTCAAACCTATGGAAAGAGAATGCATAGTATAGATGTCGGGATTACTTTCTCAAAGTTTTTCATTTCTTTATCTTTTTTCCGGTTTCTTCGTGGAATCTTGAGAAGCTAGTTTAAGGGTTGATTTGAAGCTAGTGGAGAGAACGTGGCCCGATTGGTTGGGGATAGGGTGGATTGAGTCCTAAGTAGTTCTCTATGCTTAGCATGTGTTATGTTTCAATCAACCATTGACATCTTGGAACATGCATACATTTGTCCATTTAGAAAGGTTTGCATTCATTAGTACTTGTCCCTATCTTTTGTCCATACATGAGCTTGTGTTTGTTTTCTCTTTTCATGTTTCTTCTCTTTTTCCATTTATTGCCTTGCCTTGATTTTTGTCAAGAGTTGTGGTTTAAACCTCTTAGGAAACCCTCAAGAGAGCTTACTCGTCCTCTTTGGCGACATAGGGGTTTAAAGGGCTTGAAGCATACGCTAAATGCATCCGTGATTCCTACGGCAGTGAGTTAGTGTACAATCTTTCTCTTTGTTTCTATTTTGTTTCTTTTTCTTTCAATAATTCCATCTTTTTCTCTTTTTCCTTAGCTTTTCTCGAGGACGAGCAAAGGTTTAGCTTGGGGGAATTTGATGAGTGACATTTATGTCACTCTTAGGGAGTAGTTTTAGAGTTATTTTCGTGTTTATTTTCCCTTATTTTCCCTTTTAATTTCTTGTTTTATTTTTCATAAAGTTTCTAGTTTATTTCTTAGTTTTAGTATGTTTTATTTAAATTTCTTTATTTAATTGGTTTCTAGTTTATTTTCGTATTTTTAGTTAATAATTCCTAGTTTCTCTCTTTTTATTTTTTTCTTTTAGTCTCTAGTTTGTTTTCTTTATTTTATGTTATTTCATTTAATTTTATTATTTCTTTTGTTTTAGTATTTTATTTTACTTTATTTATCTAATTTTATTTTATTTCATTTTATCTTTTGATAATCCCCTCGTGTTTGGCTTTTGGTTGTAGGTGTGTTCGGGTTGACGCTCAATTTCCATGTTTAAATCAAGTTCGAAATTCCAGATTTGAGTCAAATGTGTCCAAGTCAAGCATCATGGGCTCATGGCTGCTGCCCCAAACTGCTACTTGCTGCTAGCCCATATCCTGCTGCCACACAACCATGCACATCAACAACAACCACCAGCTCCACCACTGTTGCCCCCTTCACCACACAAACCAGCAGCCGCACCACCACCATCACCCACCAATTTCACCTACCTAACAACTCCCCTGCTCCAGCAATAACAGCAGCCACCACTCACCTCCAATACAACAACACCCCGCAACATCCCTCACATCACCATTCTTACCAGCCACGCAACACCAACAAAAACAACACCACCTACAACCAGAGCAGCACCGCGCCGCAACAACAACCCAGCAACACCGCTGCTCCCTCACGCAACCAGCCATGCCTCCCCTGTTCCAATTCGAACAGTAGAAACCTCAAAAAACCACGACTTCAACCACCTTGGCGCACCAATTCCCGCCCACATCACCCCACGTAATTCACCCGCATCTTCGCGCAACCACCAGCCCTTTACCCACAATCAACCACCAAACTCCAACCTAATTACCAACCACTTTCAGCCACGCACCTGAACAAACATCAACCCCTGCACCACCGTCAACAACCACCAAATATTAATCCAATCATCAATTCGCACGAGCAAAATGCAATTCCAATTGGGTTCAAGCAAACCGTTGAGAGTTCAGTCAAAGTACAAGTCAGAGACTTTCAAAGTTCTATAAATTGAAGAGGTGTGGTCGAACACAACAATGGTTCGACCGAACCACCCCGTAGTTCGGCCGCCCCCAACCATGGTTCGACCGAACCATTTCACGAGCTATGCACATGATATTTAGTGAGATCGAACGGTTGAGATTGCAGATGAAAGATGATGTTTGATGATTACCCTTGATGATTATTGTTGTTGGTTGATAAACGATGGTGATGTGATGAAGAGGCACTTCAATGGAATTCAAGCAGCCAACTTCAAAGAAGCTTGAAAGAAGCTGATATGTTTTGGGGATTTTGGGGTTTGATTTTTTTTTTCTTTTTATTTTCTTTCTTTTCTTTTCCCTTTTCTTATTTTTATTTTTATAATTAGTTTTCTTATTTTATTTTTCCTTTTTACTTTCTTTTCTTTTCTTTACTTACTTAGTATTCTTAGCTTGGTATATGTACCCATTTTTGAGGTAATTAGGGGATTATTCAATTACCAATATTTCAACTCACTAATTAGTTTTAGGAGAGCTTCTTTCTTTAGGCTTAGGTTAGGATTAGGGTAGTTTAGAGAGAGAAAGTGAGGGTTTCACCATTGATGAACTTGGATATTGAAGAAGAAATTGTTCATCGATCTTTTCTATAGACTTTCATCTTCAATCAATGAGAATCTCTAACTCTCTCTCCTCTATTTTATTTGCTTTATTTTGATTATTATTTTAGTTGTTGGTATCGCTTTTTCATCATGTTTATTCTTGATTGTTTGTTAATTAATCTTGTTATTAGCATGATTAGTTAGTAATTTCCCCATTAAGGGGATGGTTGTGGTGTAGTTGGACCTTGAGCATGTTCTAGGGTTTAGAATTGATTTATTTGTGATTAAAATCTTTATACGCTTGATATTCTTTAATATTCTTGCAAGTGCACATTGTTGGTTGATTAAAGGTGAATCTTTGCTAACAAGGAACAGAAGTTGACTTAGTTAAGGTTCATTACTATCGATTGTGATTTAATAGTACCTCCTAATATATGGTTCTAATGTGGAAACATAGAGGCTATGTTAGGAGAAGCGAATTGACCGCGGAAGGCGGCTAGATTGGATCCTTTACTTCGATATTCATGCATGTTTAGTTCATAATTAATTCAATTTCTATGCCTTTGTTTATGTTCAAGTGAATGCTATACCTAAACCATTTCCCTTAATGTTTTATTTCTTGTTTTATCATCTTTAGACTTTAGTTTATTTATCTCCTATTCCGGACTAGCTTAATTGTCAATAACATTTGGTGGTGTTTATTCGTTCTCTGTGGTTCCACCCCTATGCTTGCCTTATACTCGTATTAGGTTTCTTTAGCTTGTATAAATTGTATTTGATCTAGGGATAGACAATTGACGACACGTTTATTCTCTTGTCAATGAATTTCCAACTTGTTGCGCAATTTTAGCCAATTGATTCTCAATTATCTTGTTGTGTGCTTGAATTTGTTGGATGTTCGCTTGCATATCCGCATTGCTTCTTCCTTGTTGTGTAATGAAAGTCTCAAGTGCTCCTTCAAGGCTAGATTTTTGAGGAGGTGGAGGAGCGGGTTGGTTATATTGTTGCCTTTGTTGGTTTTGGTCCCTTTGGATAGGGTGGCAGTATAGAGCTTTTTGGTTTTGTGGATGTGGTTGGTTGCATTGGTTTTCAGGGGGGCCTTGGTTTTGTTGCTTCCAACCTGTGTGTTGTTGGGGTTTCCAACCTTGATAGTAGGGTTGGGAGTATTGATTATTTTTTGCCCAATAGCCGCCGCTTGCTCTTGGTTAGTTGAGTTGCAATAGGAGGACAAGTGATCATTCCTCCACAAGTCTCACAAGACATGACTTATTGTTAAGAAGAGCTTGAAGATGTAAGGGTGGCTTGATCTAGTTTGTGAGATAGCATGTCAAACTTTGATGCAATAAGGTCTATTGCAATAAGATCGTGGATTCCGCCCTTCTTTGCTTGAGGTTGCCATCTATCACCTCCTTATGCGTAGTTGTAGGGAATATTTCAAGCATTACCCCTAGCTTGAACCCCACTGTAATCATACACAAAAGTACGGTGGCGTTCAAAGGGAAAGAAGATAGAGCAAAAGAGTCGCCAACAAGTTTGTAAACCGTTCACGAGGTGAAGGATACACCCTTTAACGATCCAGGAGATCGTCAACTCTAATAGGTCTGGAACCATGACTGGTAGTTCGGGAATGAAGGTACAAATCCAACCTAAAAGAGATTGAACCTGCCCTAATAATAGGCCTCTACTTTATTCTGATCGTATTCATGTGCGCTTTCTGACTAACATATAATCAATAGAATTAACCCTAAACATATTAATGCACAAATAAAACTATTATTGGCGATCACTTGAATTATAATAAAAATTAACCCTAAACAAGATTATTAATTATCTTATTAAGCGTGATTACAAGTACAAATTCCCTTTAAACATGCATAAAAGGCGTGATCAAGCAATAACAATAAATATATATCAAGCAACATAATAATAATCATAATAATAATAATAATTAAAATCATAATAATATTAAAGCATAATAATAGCAAGATCCTAGGAATGATACTAACAAGATTAATAATAAACCCTAGCATGTCACTAAACATTAAAAATCAATGGTTTAGCCCTAACATGGTACTAACATGAATAAATATTAGGAAGAATATAAAAGCACCATACTTTTAATCATACTTGATATTAGCATTTTTTAGTTGTTACCCTAAACATGATACTAGAAAGATCATAGCACCGTAACATGACACTAGGAATCATAATAACGACCTAAGCATGATTTCTACATCATAATATCAATAAAACCATTAAAGTACTTACTTGGATGCCTAGTACCTCTTTCTAATAACAAAATACACGCGTTAGTAACTTCGAGGAAAATAATAAAATCAAACAATTAAATTAAATGATTGAAAGAGAGATTTGGGACCAAACCCTCAGAAATTAAAACCTTTCAGGTCTAGGGCGAAGGAAACTTTGAACAATGCTAGGTATGTCTAGTGCTAATGTATGAGGAATTGTGTCTGTAAAAGGCTAGTTTAGAAAGAGAGAGAGAATCAAGAAATTCTTGATGAGAGTTGATGATTGTAGATTTTAGATTGTACATGAATGAAAACGGAGTTTTTAGGAGGCTATTTATAGAGAAAATTAGTCAAAAGATAGAAAAGCGAAACAGAGTTCTGACGCGCAAAATCAAGGTTAGCGCCAGACGCTGACATTAGCGCCAGGCGCTAACGCTAGCGCCAGGTGCTAATAACTGGCGTTTGGCGCTGATTAACTTTTAACGCGTTTTCTAAAATCAGATAAAAATTAACCTTACAGGAGGATAAAATCGTATTTTCCTTAAAAACATTCTTTTATTCTGATTAAAACTCTAAAAAGTCAACAAAAGTCAATTTATCAATGCTAATTGAATTAGGAATGAAAAGAACCTTCTAGAAGAATCTAGAAGACTAAAACCGTTCCTAAATGCATTAGGAATGATAAATCTATATTAGGCCCTCCCCTAAATCATTGGGCCGAACATAAGGCTCAAATCGGGCCCAGTTTAGTAATTTGGCCATTACTTCCTCAATATTCATCGGAATTGGGCTTATAATATATCGTCGGAAATCTCTTTTAAAGCTCTATCCAAATACACTACTATTGGACCCATATCATGAACCAACCAAACTGGATTGGCTGTTTTCTTAAAATAGATTTTCAAAAACAGAGAGAAGAGAAAAGAAATTAAAACTATCTGCAACACTAGACTTTTCACACTTTTACTTCATTCGATTATGATTCGACGTGAAAGGTATTCATCACTGGGTTTGGTTTTGGGGAGACACAAATGGGTGTCTATAGAAGCCTCCACTTTGACTAAGTTTGGAGAAACGCAAGTTTCGAAAATAAAAGTGAAAGTACCGATAGGGACGGAGAATGATTCATAACGTTCTGCGATCCTAAATCACTATTGTAACGCCGATACCTGCAAAACTAGCGTTATTTAAACATATAAAAGAGTTAAGAAACGCGTATCTTGCACCGTCGAGCACACGTCTCTGAAAGTAACTAATTTACTGCTGCTTTGTTGTTGTTGTGACAACCTTCCACAATCTATGGAACGCCATCTTGCTGTTTTGATGTTTACTTGTCTCTGAACATTGGAGCTTTTTTTGGATATGTCCACGCGCCTCTGAACAAAGAGCTTCTTTTTGAGGATTGTTCACTCGTCTTTGAACAAAAGAGCTTTAATAGGATGATATTCCCACACGTCTCTGAGCAGGAGAGCTTGAAATACATGTCCACGCGTCTCTGAACAAAGAGCTTTTTTTTATGTCCACGCGTCTCTGAACAAAAGAGCTTGAATGATATGTCCACGCGTCTCTGAACAAAGAGATTTTTGTTAATATGAACTTCTAAATGATGTGTCCACACGTATCTGAACAAAGAGCTTGATAATAGGATGCCCACGCGTCTCTCAGCAAAAGAGCTTGATAATAGGATGCCCACGCGTCTCTAAGCAAAAGAGCTTGAAAGAAATGTCCACGCGTCTCTAAACAAAGAGCTTGAAATAAATGTCCACGCGTCTCTAAACAAAAGAGCTTGAAAGAAATGTCCACGCATCTCTGAACAAAAGAGCTTGAATATTTGTGGCGATAATATTCCGAAGAAAAATTTCCAAAGACCAACGCTTGTCGATCTTTAAAGCGCGCTTGAACTTTTCTTCCACTATGCCAGTACGTCGGCGCTTTTTATGCTTGTGAACCATTATGTCGGTGTCTCTGCAGTTTATGAACCAGTATGTCGGTGTCTTGCGATGAGCCTATGCTTAGGCGCTTTAAGCTAAGTGAGACGATCTTTCGTCAAGTCGATCACTTATTGCGATTGTTATCAAGCCGACTACTTAATCATGTGAAATTTCTTATATGGTCTAACTGGCGTACCAAGGAACCCGAAATCGCTCAAAGAGGTTGAAATTACTGCTCTGAGTGGCTGAGTGTTCTGTCGCCGCTGCAATGCCTCTGGCGCCGCGATTTGGCTTTGTCGCCAGACCCTGGGATCTAGCGCCAGGCGCTGAAATCTGTTGCCAAACGCTAGATGTTTTCGTCTGGCGCTAGAATAGGGTCTTCCCTATTCTGCTACACCTGTATTTATCTTTGACTATAGGAATTTGCCTATTTCTCTAATTATTTTAGGTTGACCTAAGGTTTAATGTCGCTTAACTCATTGACTGGACACGACTCAAGGAATAAACCTGAATCGTTGTGATTGACTCGAGGTTGACTCTACTCGAAGTGAAATGACACATGTGACTCATGACCCGTGTGTGCATTGTATTATGATTGTGCGACTCAAAAATGCAAAAAAGCAAAAATTTTCTGTCATTTTTGTGGAGGGTACCGACTTTCTCCCGAAAAAGAAAGACATGAAAAAGAATTGAAGTGAAGTTTTTGAAGGTGCATTTTTAATGAGCTTAGTCAAATGTTGTTTCTCACAGTACAAGGATTGTAACATCTTAGACTATCCTAGTTGACTCGATAATGAAAGTATTTAAGTAACTTAGGCACGGAGGCTAAGCACTTCATACTTCAATGTAATGATGATTATGATTGATGAGTGATTTTGATATGACAATACATGCTTCAACGTTGTGTTAAGATTTCATGACAAAGGGTTCCTATGGGAATGTATATTTGGTCATGTATCTGTGTAGTGTGTGAAAGTGACACTAAAGTTACGCCGCAAGGGCTAAGTGTGTGGGAAAATATTATTTCTAGAAGAATCAAATGATGGTGACTCTTTAGGCTAGGTAAGCTAATGATGTAAGGATCAAGCCCCAGGTCTAGCTCTAAGTAGATAGGGATGAGCATTGGAGATCCCTTGATGTGATCATGGTGTAAGTGTGTGAATGTGAATATGAATGCAATTTTATTACGGCCGCATCTCGATGTGAGGTTGCCTACGTATCCGTTAGGAATCAGGCCGAACTTAGCTCTAGCCGAACCTCGCACAAGTGTGTGTTTACCTCAAAAAGGTCTTTTAAAGGGTTGTAACGTGGTTAGGCTAAAGGTTTGAAGAAGAAGGGGATAAAGGCTCAAGACCCTAGATAAGCCCCCAACGTGTGCAACTTTGCTTTTGGATCTTTGTATTTTTATGCTTGATTTTCTACTCTTTTTTAGCTCTCTTTTCTTGCTTTAGCATTTATTTTATTTTTATAAGTGTGGGCAATCCCGATCATGCGGTCTATCACTCACTTGGCATTCATGTTTCTCAGGCACGGTACCGACCACTCGATAAGAGACGCAATCTGAGACGTGTTCATATCAAAGACATGTTCATGTCAAAGACATTGGAACACTTGCCCTTCTGTCCACTTTTTTTTTTTTTTTTTTGCTATTTTAATCTTTTGAAATCACTCAAGCTTTTTATGAAATTGAAAATTGCATAAGTTACACACCATCCCCTCCCAAAGTTAGGTAGATGTAGGTTGAAAAATGAAAGGTCTATCGTTAGACGAGGCTCAAAGTGGTTTATGAAGAAAGGATTGTAAATTAGAAAGGTGAAAGGCAATACGATGTGGCTACAAGGGGTGCCTTAAATCAATTGTATACCTTGTGCTTAGTTTGACATAGATTTTTTTTTTTCCAATGCAATGTGATGATCATATGTAAGAAAATTAAATGCTCATTTTATTAAAAGGAAAAAGGAAAAAACTCTACAAAATGAATCTAAGGAAAGAAAGGTGCCTATTCTAGACTTATTAGGGAAAGGGTAAATAAAAAATAGATCATGAAATCTTGTCGTTGAAGCTTGCCTCTTGTCCCTTGGCTCATCATTACTTGGTGTTCTTGCCGACTAGAGGTATTGGAAGCCCGTTATTGTTGATCAAATATTGGATTGCTTCCTTTAGCTTCCAACAGCTCTCAGTAGTATGACCCCTACCTTGATGGTACTTGCAGCGTACATTTGGGTTCCAACTAGGAAATCTCTTCTCAAGCGGAGGATCTTGAATAGGTCCAATAGGAGTAATGAGTCCCTTTGCATGGAGTTGATCGAAAACATCATCGTAGCTAATTCCAATAGGGGTGAAATCCTTTCTTAGTTGCTTTCTAAATCCTCGATTATCCGTGACTAAGATTTCATTAAGGTCAAAAGTACCAACACTGTTACTAGAGTAGGTGTTTTCGGAAGAAGAAGGATAGTCGTTCTTCTTTCCTTTACAACCATTGTTGTTATCGTTACTAATCTTGGCCTTCTTGTCACGCGGAGGAACATGAAGGAGATTTGAATCAATGAGGTCTTGAACACGATCTTTGAGGGCGAGACATGCTTCGATGGTGTGACCACGACCTCTATGGTATCGGCAATAAGATTTTGGTTCCCAATTAGGATACCGTTTTTTCAGGCAGAGGGTCTTGACTGGGACCAATGGGGTGAATGAGACCTTGATCGTGAAAACAGTTAAGAGCTTCATTGTAAGTCATTCCTATTGGTGTGTATTCTTCAATGGTCCGTTTTCCCGTGGCTTAGGAGCATTGAGTTCTTCATGAAATCCTTGGTGAGAATTTTTATTCGATAACCATCACCCGATTTCCTAGTCCTTCTACCACATTCAAGAGCATGGCAACGACGTCTTGCATTTTTCGAACGTCCTCTTTTAGACTTGACGAGTCTTCCCTGGTATTATCTAACAAAAGACTTTCACCCTCCTCAATCATGGCCACTTCATCGAGAGAGGTTATATAAGTTGTCTTGATCATGGGCTCACCTACAGGTGTGATAAGGAGTGAAGGATCGAAGGATGTTTGATCTTCTGTGATGGCTAGAATTTCGAAAGGTTTATTGTCATCAATTAGATCTTGAATAGCTTCTTTGAGTTTCCAACACTCCTCAGTGCCGTGACCCTTTCCTTGGTGATATTTGTAGTGCTTATTAGGGTCCCACTTGGGTGGCCTGGCTTCTGGAACTGGATCTTTGATAGGCCCTATGGGCATGACTAATCCTTGGTGGTGTAGCTTCTCAAAAGTCGCTTCATAACTTATGCCAAGTGGAGTGAACACTCTTTTCGACCTTTGGATTCGTGATTTAGAGGTGTTCGTAGCATGTACTTCATTAATGGGAGAGGAAGAAGAAGGATGGTCGTTCTTGTTTCCTCTCGTACCATTATCTTTCAGAAGGTCATCTTCAATGTCAATGCCTATATTATACACAGCCTTGAAAGTATTCAAGTTGTGTTGGTATTTTAAATGCTTTGAATACTTCCCTTGGAGATTCTTGATAAATATCCTCACAAATTCTTTTTCGGTAGGAACCTTGACCATATTAGCAGAAGTTTCCCTCCATTTGTTGAAGAAAGAAGTGAACCCTTCGTTTTCTTTTTGTTTTAACATCTCAAGTTTTTTGTGGTCTGTTTCGTCTTGAATGTTGTACTTATATATATCTATGAAAGTGTTTGTTATGGAATCCCAAGAAGAGGTTTTCTCTTTGTCAAGGGAAATGAACCATTTTTGACAAACGGTCTCAAGAGATAAAGAAAACAAGGAAAGAAAGACTTTCTTATCAATCCCCTTAACGTTCATTATAGTTTCAAAAGCTCTTAGATGAAAGTAAGGGTTATCTGTTGCCTTAAATTTTGGGATGTCGTTGGCAGTGAACTTATGCGGAAGAAGTTCCTTGTCAAGCGAGACCCCTTGTGAGATAATGCCCTGAAATTTATAGTCACTAGATAGCTTGCTCAAGCTTTCTTGCATAAGGTTCATTTGTTGTTGCTTCACAGGGTCATCAATTTTGAGGGTTAAAGCCTTTAACGCCTCAGTTACAGTAACCAGTTGGTTCCTGAGCTCATTGACTTCTTCTTCAGTTGCCATTATTGTCCTAGCTTTCCTCTTATGAGCGATGGGTTTGTCAAAAAGTAAGACCTGAACAAAGGCGTTGTCTTTGATTAATCGCCCTTCTCTCCTTGACCAAGTACTGTGGAAAGGGAAATTAGGGATATTGACTGTTCATTATTTGACTCAAACTCTATTCAACATGCAATGGATGAAAGAAGGTTGATGGAGAGATATAAAGAAATTATGAATAGACTGTACCCCCAACTCAAATGACGGAAAAAACGGACTCATGCATGAACCTAAGACATGGTCATGGTGACATATACTCAAAGTGTGTGCTAATACTAGTGAGTGTAGGTGACATGCTAAGACTCGTGTCATGACCATGTGGCTAGACCATGTGACTAGATTCAATTAAAGACTTAATGAGACATTATTATTAATAAAAATAATCGAATTGATTAGCAAACTGTTCAATTAGACACAAAGTGATGACTCGAGCAATATACCGAACTGTCGCCAAAACGACAGGACTGGCGCCGCAGTGTGTAGTGTAGCGCCGGACAGAGCTGTCGCCAGGCGCTACACTCCACAGAGTGGCGCTGCAGTCCAAATCTCGGCGCCAGTGCTGGAACGTTGATCTGGAACTGCTTTTGGTATTATTACTCTATAGGGTATGCTTAAAGTCGTACTAAGTCAACTCTGATTAAGTTATTATACTCTAATTACCAAAATTAATTGATTAATTAATTAATTAAGCAAAGTCCTTTAGTCATTAATTAGTTTATTAAGACTTATTTACAAACACAATTCAAACAAACGGTTAGGAAAAAACACAAAGAGAATGCACAACCAAAAATGCACAATTAGTCAAGTAAGCAAAACATGATGCAATGAGTTCGCAACCTAACCATGGCTCTAGTTTTCTAAAGTTCGGGACATGGGTTAGTCAATAGAGGGTCCATGGTTAATTGTCCGGATGCACCGCGCGGAAGCCTAACCGTGAAGGGTTGGAGCTAGTGGATGGGACACCGCGAGTTTAGAAAAACTCGCTTCAATGGTTTGGTGAATTCAACATTCTCGGATGTACCTTTTGTTGCTCAGAGCGTTCAATCAGGCAGATGGAGCATGAATTCCCAGGGGGTTATGTCCATATGTAGAACACATAAGGGTTTCTGAAAAGTGAGAAAAACTAAATCAGGAAGTAGGATCGAGCAAACAATGCTAAAAACTAGTCGAAATTAGAACACATATTTCTGGCTCGGTATTGGAAGAACTTGGCGCCAGCAAACAGAGGCTGGCACCAGCTTTTGGCTTTAGCGCCTAGCGACAGAGCTGTCATCTAGCGCTAAAGTCAAAATACTGGCGCTAATCTCTGTTTGCTGACGCTAGTTCCTACATGCCTTAGCAGCTTTATGTGCTCGATAAAATTTTCCAGTTTCGCGCGGTGTTATTTCGACCCTAGTTGTGAAAGATATTCCTCAAATTTCCTACGTGTAAAAATCCTTTGTTTTAACTCATTACGGATGGTCTTTCCAATAAGATCTTTTTTATGTATATGACAATAATGTTAATCAAAATTACGCACATGAAATACTTAGAACTTTTCGAGTCTCATCCACTCATTCTAAATCATTGCCGAAATAAATTTCAGGAATTAAAATAGAAATCCTTCCCCAGTGGAGTCGCCAAAAAATGTAGGGAATATTTCAAGCATTACCCCTAGCTTGAACCCCACTGTGATCATACACTAAAGTACAGTGGCGTCCAAAGGGAAAGAAGATAGAGCAAAAGAGTCGCCAACAAGTTTTAGGAACTTGTAAACCGTTCACGAGGTGAAGGTTACACCCCTTAACGATCCAGGAGATCGTCAACTCTAATAGGTCTGGAACCATGACTGGTAGTTCGGGGATGAAGGTACAAATCTAACCTAAAAGAGATTGAACCTGCCCTAATAATAGGCCTCTACTTTATTCTGATCGTATTCATGTGCGCTTTCTGACTAACATACAATCAATAGGATTAACCCTAAACATATTAATGCACAAATAAAACTATTATTGGCGATCACTTGAATTATAATAAAAATTAACCCTAAACAAGATTATTAATTATCTTATTAAGCGTGATTACAAGTACATATTCCCTTTAAACATGCATAAAAGGCGTGATCAAGCAATAACAATAAATATATATCAAGCAACATAATAAAAATCATAATAATAATAATAATTAAAATCATAATAATATTAAAGCATAATAATAGCAAGATCCTAGGAATGATACTAACAAGATTAATAACAAACCCTAGCATGTCACTAATTATTAAAAATCAAAGCTTTAGCCCTAACATGGTACTAACATGAATAAATATTAGGAAGAATATAAAAGGCACCATACGTTTAATCATACTTGATATTAGCATTTTTTAGTTGTTACCCTAAACATGATACTAGAAAGATCAAAGCACCCTAACATGACACTAGGAATCATAATAACGACCTAAGCATGATTTCTACATCATAATATCAATAAAAACCATTAAAGTACTTACTTGGATGCCTCATACCTCTTTCTAATAACAAAATACACGCGTTAGTAACTTCAAGGAAAATAATAAAATCAAACAATTAAATTAAATGATTGAAAGAGAGATTTGAGACCAAACCCTCAGAAATTAAAACCTTTCACGTCTAGGGCGAAGGAAACTTCGAACAATGTTAGGTATGTCTAGTGCTAATGTATGAGGAATTGTGTTAGTAAAAGGCTAGTTTAGAAAAAGAGAGAGAATCAAGAAATTCTTGATGAGAGTTGATGATTGTAGATTGTATATGAATGAAAACGGAGTTTTTAGGAGGCTATTAATAGAGAAAATCGTATTTTAGGATAAAATCTTATTTTCCTCAAAAACATTCTTTTATTCTGATTAAAACTCTAAAAAGTCATCAAAAGACAATTTATCAATGCTAATTGAATTAGGAATGAAAAGAACCTTCTAGAAGAATATAGAAGACTAAAACCATTCCTAATTGCATTAGGAATGATAAATCTATATTAGGCCCTCCCCTAGATCATTGGGCCGCATATAAGGCTCAAACCGGGCCCAGTTTAGTAATTTGGTCATAACTTCCTCAATATTCATCGGAATTGGGCTTATAATATATCGTCGGAAAGCTCTTTTCAAGCTCTATCCAACTACACTACTATTGTACCCATATCATGGACCAACCAAACAGGATTGGCTGTTTTATTAAAATAGATTTTCAAAAACAAAGAGAAGAGAAAAGAAATTAAAACTATCCGCAACACTAGACTTTCCACACTTTCACTTCATTCGATTATGATTCGACGTGAAAGGTACTCATCACTGGGTTTGGTTTTGGGGAGACACAAATGGGTGTCTACAGTAGTGCTTTTCCACTTTTTCAATCATGTTGTATGCATCATCCACCGATCGCTTTTTAAGGCTACCACCGATCCCGTTATCAAGGTTGACCCTTGAAGTAGGAGTAAGACCATCAAAAAAGCTTTGAAAAATGATCCATGATGTGAAAGCATGGTGTATGTGGGCATTTTCTAGTGTAGTCCTTGAAACTCTCCCAAGCTTCACTTAACGTTTCGTCAATCTCTTGGTTGAAATTGGTGATTTTTCTTCTTAGTTTGGCGGTCTGTTCGGGTGGACAATACATTCGAAGGAAAGCTCTAGTGACTTCATCCCATATGGTCAATGTTCCCTCTTCTACCGTTCTCAACCAATGCTTTGCTTTGTCGCGGAGGGAAAATTGAAACATGCGCATACGGATGAACTCTTCCGTAATGATTTTTTTCTTGACGGTTGTGCACAGTATGAGAAAGTTGTCCGAATGAGAAAAATGACACTCATGAGAACTTCCACCAAATTGATCACTTTGTATCATAAGGATGATTTGAGGTGAAAGCTAAAAATTATTTGCATTCGTAGTAGGGAGACGTATGTCGCTCCGAAGTGTGAAGGCATTAGTGTGGTCATAATCTCGTAGCAAGGGTGGAGGAGGATCGTTATCACCCATGTTATCTTCTTCGTTGGTTGCAAAGATTTCTTCTGGATCGAAATCCGAATATACAATAGAGAACTCGAGTGTTCCTTGCAAAAGCCTCCTCACGTTTCTCAAAGTTCTATTTAGCTCTGCATCAACGGGAATAAGCGGTGATTGCTTACTCTTCCGTGTCATGCAAGGTCAAACAAAGCTAAGAAAAACATTAGCAATGACTATCACAAGTTAAAAACACAAATAAACAAAAAAAAAAGAAAAATTGTGATACAAATACACACACTAAGACTCATTAACCAATAATACATTCAATGTGACTTTGCCTCCCCGGCAACGGCGCCAAAATTTAATAGGCCGTCGTCGAGCCTACCAAAGATAAAGTCCTATCTTGTTCTCACTAGCTAATAGCAAGGGTAAGAAAGGGTCGAACCCATGAGAGGCGTTGAATCGACCACCGAGATACTACCGTTTAAATAAGCTAAATGAAGTCGAAATTTGTTTGGTTTTATGTAACATGTACTAATTCAAATCAACTAATACAAAAGGGTGATAGTAATAATTAAAGAATTCTAGGGCTCGGGATATAACACTTAACTTCGTCACAAATCACAAATAACATGTAGAAAATAATGATAAATTAAGGGAATAATATAGGGGAAGTCATCCAAAGCACCCAACTACTCTCTCAAGCTAAAGGATTACTTGAATCATGAATACAACCTACTCTCGTGGTTACAAAGCATAAAATAAGTATTAAATCACAATCACGATGATAAAAACTTTCCCTTGACTAGAAATTCCTATTCTCATGGCATTTCAAGTCAATTAAGCATACGGGATGTAACTCAAGTTCATCTCTTGATCCTTTGCTGAAAAAGCTTGGATAATAGTTCTAGCAATGGACATATACAAGAACTAAGAAATTAAACCACTTAAGCTCAACTAATTAACACCCAACAATTATGAAATTAACACATGCAACAAGTAATTAGTGACTACACTGAGGGTTTTACCCAAATCCTAGAAAATTACACTAGTCACAATCCATGGAGATTAAAGCAATTAAGGATTTCAAGTAACTCATGAACAAGATTTAACCAAAAATTAAGCTAAATAACAATCTAAGCATACAAGGATTAAACAAGATAATTAACAATCAAAGCAATTAAAATGGAAGAGAAGAGTGAGAAAAAGTTACTAGAAGCTTCAACTTGAATAACAATGGTGGAACTTGTCTTCTACAATGATCGAGATTGAATTTCCAAGATATTAATTAAAATCTAACTAATGATTTGAGAATATTTGTGTTTCTACAATTACAAACTAAGAGGAAGCACTAAAAACTTGGATGCCGTACAAATGAGCTCAAGGGGTTATTTATAAAGACCCCCAAATAAAAAAGACGGAGAAAACAAGAGTCTGGTACAACTACAAGTCAGCACGGACGTGTAGCCAAATCCGCACGAACTTGCTGAGGTAGGCACAGACTGCAAAGCCAGAGGATGAGAAACAGTTTGCTACTATTTTGGACAAAGGATCCTGCACCGACGTGCCAAATGTGGCACGGACGTGCATGCCTTGTTCTGCATAATCAGTTTTGAAACTCATTTGGGTTGGGCAAGATGCACGGACGTGCAGGATCAGGCACGGACGTGCTGAAAATCCTACATGGACGTGTAGGTCTTGAGAGCAGCAATTTGAAGTTTCTGGTTGGTCTAATGCACTCCTGCACGTCCGTGCAGGCTCTCTTAGGCCCTTTTCTTCACCTTTCTTCGGTTATACTCCTTTGTCCCAGCTTCTAACCTCGGTTTATCATCCAAATGCTTCAAATGGCCGTCCTTGTACCTAAAATCTCAACAAAAAAAACTAACAATCCGTGAAGCAAGCTAGGGATACACAAAAATTAAATGAAAATAGAGTATAAGTGAACCAAAATGCCAATATATCAAGTAAAAAGGGTCAAAATCACTCTTAAATCATATCAAATAACAAGTTCTCAGTACTCGAATATTTTTAGAAAAATAATTAAGTGTTTTCATTGCTTTAATAAAGAGTGTAGTGTAAAAAGTTGATTTAATTTAAAAAGTTTAAAATTGCATTAATAAAATAAAGTAAAAATTACATTATTGATGGAATTTAAATAAAAGCTTAATATAATAAATTGACTTAAAAATTATATTTGTCTAATTTGATGTTAAACAATGCTTCAATCTTTCTTCTTTGCTCTTTTCCAATTCTTTTCAGCGTCTTCTTCATCGTCCATCACTTTAGCTAGTAAGCATCCATTAGAGGATCTGCATTCAATTTTGGAGTAAATATTTTCTCCTTTATCTAGAACACCATGTTTCTTCTCTAGCCATATTTTCTTTTCTATAGAGTCAGCTTTCCTTTTCTCTTTGCCTTTAGTAGTGTCTTTCTTCTTAGGCATCATAGGTGTTGAACTCAACTATTTCACCTAAGCGTTCCTTAACATCATAGTAGTTATTTTGTCTCCTAGACGATTCTTTACATTGGTTCTACTTTGATCTATCTTCATGTCCTTTTTAGGCTTATTAAGAAGCCAATGCTTCACAATTATTGGGCAAAGAAGGAGGAACCTTTTGGGTAACCACTTTCCATAAAGGCCTCGCACTCCAATAAGTGTCAAATCTCTCTACTTCTTATGAAACAGAGAATTCATAAGGACGACGAAGATCTCCAGAAGGAATTGTTTGAGTAAGACCGTACTGTCTTTTTACCCTGCAGGGATAATAATAAAAAGTCATCTTGGTTAAGCTTGGAAGATGGCAAAAGGTTTGCTTTTTGACACCAATCATCTTCTCAATTTTCCACCATGGGATGATCCATTTGATAGCAAAGTCACGAAAGGCAAATATTTTGCTCCACTCACGGCGACACATCTTTATGGAAAAGTGCTTCTTTTGCCTCACAAAGCAGTTTGAAGTGTATTTATCAATGTTATCAGGAGGACTAATTTATTCTAGTCCCTCCATTAGCTACATCTACAAAAATTCAATGCAAATAATTAGTATTACTATACAAAAATACATGTTTTTTATTTATGTAATTAAAAATATTATTTTTCTACCTGTAATAAAATTGGAGAGCCTCAAAAAGATGCTTTTGGATTTTTCTTTAATTCATCCAAACTAAGCATTATTTCTCCAACAATTAATGGCATTGGATTTCTCCCTGATTTAATTTGTTCAATCACATACACTAAAATTGCTTGACCTTCACGATTATTACCACTTGTGAGGAGATATTTTCTAAGCATGCAAAAGAGAAAATCCCTCGTTTTATTCACATGAAAAGACTCAGAATATGGCCTATCAAAGTAGTGATGTGCAAATTCTTTCAAATTAACTACGCTGCCATCTACAATATTTGTTAGATCTCTTTCTTTCTGATTAAAGAAGCGCTCAAAATCTTTATTATAATACTCACTTAAATTAAGGAATTACCGCAAGATCTATGGAGGGAAAGCCTTAAATGGCACCAAATTCTAGGGGATATTTATTGACAAAATTGATGCAGTTTGTTTTCCAAAAGGATTCGGAGAAAAGGAGTTTGTCGCCAAACGATAGGATCAGCGCCTAGCATGAGGATTGTCGCCTGGAGACGAAATCAGCGCCTGGCGATGATACAAGTGCTTGGCGACAGCAAGTCGGTTTGACGACAATTTATTCGCGCTGTGCAAACCATATGATTTTTTCGATTACGACTCGATTTTTGTGCATTGATTCTATGCTATGACTTCTTTCAAATATGTTTTCGATTAATTTAAGCTTAATTAATTTTAGGATTATGTTAGTCAAAATATTATTTTTTATTTTTTATTTTTGGGGAGAAAGTCAGATACCCTCCATTAATAATAAAAATGACGGAGATTTTTTGCGCAAACATTAGTCACAATTCTTTGCACACACTCACATGCACGGAAAATTAAAAATAAAATGCAAAGATAAAATAAACATAATTAAGTTGTATATACAATATGTCTAATATATACAATATGACTAATAAAGAAGTCATACAAATTAGAAAAGTCTTATCAATCTAATCAAAGAAGCACAAGTATATCTATGGTGCTGGAGGACGCAAATGAGGTGGCACTCCCAAGGCATCAGAAAACAAGGTAGATCATGGAGTATACCCCTTACCGGCCCCAGGATCGTCACCAGTTGGGATCGACAGAGTAGGACAAGCCCATTTAGGCTTACTATGAAGCTCAATAGCCAATTAATGAGGCTACGGCGACTGCTGCAACGACAAGCCAACCTCGTACGTCCCACCACCCCCTAAAGGAGTCGATGGCATGCCTCCATAGCCGGCTGACCTAGCATGCACACCCTCAGAAGAAGAGCCCGAGCCATCCGGTCTCTCTGAAGGAGTCGTCTCCAATCAGCCACCCTCACCCCTAGAAGAAGTAAAACGACGCCTCAACCGGGACCTCTCTCTCCTAGCCTTAGGTCTCGGCTGGGTATGAGGAGGAATAGGCTGTCCCTACAAAAGTAAGTCATGTCAGATGCAGAATGAATAAATCAAATCATAAGATAAGGGTAATAGAGATACCTCTACAGTGTCATCTCGACGACAAGAAACACGATCCCTCCATCTCACCAGCTGGTAACGAAAGGCGTCCAAGCCCCTCACCATCATTGTCACCACCTTGCGAGAGAATTGTCAAAAGACAAGTCAGTAGCGATCGACAATATATGTGCAAATGAAAAGGTAAATAAATGACTTACCCAAGTCTGATGTCGTGGTATTGACTGCTCGATAAAACGAGGACTCCGGAGGAGCTAGAGGAATCATCTCCTTAACAGGGCCATACATTCTCTTATAGGTGCTTGACACAGAAGGAGCAACAAATTCCGTGTGCGCATCCTACGAGATAAAGGAAGTAATTAGGTATCTACTTGGGGGCTACACAAGAGACAAATGCACAAAATAAAGAATACCTCCTATCCTCCCTCTGGCAGAACCGGTGGTGGAGCCAAAAGCTGCAGCAAGGCCTCCATATAAAATATCTCCAGACGAGCGTGCGTCCGCCAAAGTGTGCCCTCTGGCGACCTACTCGCCAAAGTCCTCAACCTTGCCTTTTCAAATATATGCCGAGGTGGGCGAGCCGGAACAACAAAAGCCTATGAGGAGTGTTGAATAGCCACTCTCTCCCAAGATACACCGTGGCATCATACGTCCCCTAGAAATAACGACGCTAAGCGGTGTATTGCTCAACAAGCGAAGGAATGTCAAAACGGCCCACGACCTAAACTCTACGGCCGACTCCTACAGAATGTTCACTCATGAGAAAAAAAAACCTAGTAAAGGTATGTATAAAGAGCAAGCATCTTAAAAAACATACTGAGAGGATCAACTCTCGGATGCGCCTAGAAGTGACATCGACACTGTGGCGACCTTCCCAACTAGCAGCAACATAGAGCTCGCGAGGTGAAGGTCTCCCCGGCGCAAAAGATGAAAAGTACTCGTAGAACCAGATCTACGAAAGCAATAAAATATGTCAACACATGCTAAAATAGGTCTAGAGCTAACTTCAAAAGGAATAAAGTGTACCTTTACGACTCTCCAAAAGTTGGAAAGTGCAATGTCTCCTTCGAATGAGCTGTGACGACTAGAAAGTCGCAGTCCAACCAGGATGTTGGCATAGGCCAAGCTGGCCCAATCATACGACCCGAATGACGCAAGGTCGCGAACAGTAGGAAGGTAGTAGTGTAGCACTCGACTACCTCTGTAAGGAAATAAGGTCCCTGAAAACACGATGAGAGCAAAAATGCGCACCCGCTGCTCTAGGGTGGTCGCAGGATCCTGAAAAGCTACAGCAAGTGTGCTCCGATGGATGCATCTAGTGGTAAGCTGCGTCGGGTCAACCTCAACACGAGCCCGAATAGTAATGGGGCCCAATAGCTCCAGCACCTCCAGTGAGAAGACTGTAATGTTGTTATTGAAAGGGATAGGGAAAAAAGTGAACTCTAATCCCGTAATGAGACTAAAGTCGGTAGGGATAACAGTCAGTTCACCCCAAGGAAAGTGAAAAGTCTTGGTGGTGTCCCAAAAGAACTCCACCAAAGCTCGGACTAAAAGGTGGATATGTCCGAAAGAGTACATAGGCCGGGTGGCTTGCAGTAAAGGAGTCAAGCCACATGACTCCCACAGAAGACGCAGACCGACATGGTCGCGAAAGTAGGTGTTGTACAAAGAGCCGATGGTCGTGTTGCCGCCAAAACCATGGTTACGGACCCTCCCGCTAAGAATCCCTCAATGAACGCGCTCTGAAATGTGAAACTCTAGCGCAAAATACAGAGTGTGCTCATCCCACTCTGGAAACCTCCCTAGAGAAAAGGAGGTGCCAATGGGGTCGTCCTCCTAACGAGTCTCTATAGAACGAGAACCTGAGCCTCGTTGTATAGCCATGCTATATTATGCAAGAAACTAGAAAATTAAGGTTCTATAGTAAATAAGGTTTGTGATTAGGGGATTTTGCTCCCACCAATCGGAACGCGCCACGTGGGCCAATCAGGTCCTGCCAAGTGTCCTCCAATTGGAACTGTCAGGGTTTGCCACGTGGTACACGCCTATTTGTCCACCCTGGACCTATTATGTCATGACACGTGGCATCCTCCATGCCTAATGGAAAAACCGGCCACCTAGGCCCAACTTCCAAGGGAAGCCCAATCAGCCCTAGGTTAATCCTCATTAAGGGGGATTACGCACATTTAACACTCTCACCTAGAGAGACCCTATCACATTTATTTCCACATTAATTACTCCTTAATCAAGTACTAACTTGACCGTCGGAGGCGGATCTCCAATCATCCGGAGCATCCGTTTGTTTTGCAGGTACAGGCGTCCGGTTCCAGTCTCGGAATTGTAACTCTCCCGCAGGACATTAGAAAACCCCGAAACATTTTAGCGCCGCCTGTGGGGAGAGTACTTCTGAGATGGCATCCACGTCTGTACCGACTCCTGAAGAGAGGCGTCCCCTAGACGACCCTCAAGTTCAGTCGGACCATGAAACTGAGGAAGAATTTGAAGTTGAAGCTCACACAGCTTCAGACGGGACCCTAAGGGCCCGACGCACCCGTTATACCGAAAGGAGAGAACGGGGAGATCTTCAAACTGGACTCAGGGATCCAGCCAGCGCACCGCCTGTTCAGCAGCAGCCGGCTGATGGGTCTGCTCCCATTACAAGAAACGAACTCATGACCTTCATGAGGGGCTTCAAGGGAGAGATCCAAGAGTTGCTCAACAAGAAGCCGCCTGCTCTGGCCAAGGAGCAGTCGGCTAAGAAACCTTCCTCTTCAGGAAGGAGGAAGCCTGTTCGAGGGCGAGAGGCGACCCCTCATCCTAACTCTAGGAAGTGGGAGCCGCCTGTCCTTTATTTCACAAAGTACCGCTTTCCTACTCCAGGAAAGAGGAAAGATGTTCGTCATATTCAGGCGGACGGGTCGAAGAAAACATACACAGATGCTCGGCTATTGCTAGAGTAGAAGAAGAATGACCAATTATCAGAGTCGGCCTCTACTTCAGACTTCCAAGACAGTCTACGCAATACCTCGATGAAGTATACTCAGTCGCATCATGAGAGTCAGTCAGGCGGCACCTCCCGTCAGTCCGGCTTTCATAGTGACCAGGCGGTACCAAACTTACCATTTGTACCGCAACAACAATATTTTTTGCAGCCACCTCTGTTTGGTGGGCATGCAGCAAAGAATGTCCAACCTATGGAATGGCAGCTACGGTTGATTAGACTTGGGAAACAGCCATCGGCCTTCTCCAAGGAAATTGCAGAAGCCGCTCAGCCGGCCAAAGTGAAAAATGTATTAGTAGGCGCCTATGACGGCACTACTAACCCAGTCTCATGCGGTATCTGGACCGCCTGGCTGAGCAAGGCGATCTTGACTCTTATGTCAAGAAATCTACGGGGAACACTTCCTCGAAAAAACAGTCGGCCAAAAAGAGTCAACAGGCCGACAGCTCTGATACAGATGATGTAGTCGTCTACACCATTGCAGGCGGCTTCTCAGGAGGCGGCCCCACTATTAGAGGCAACAAAGACAATATCAGGCGACTAGACGTAAATTCCGTTCACCGAGAATGGCCCTCCAAATATTCATTTCCTGAGATTGTCATCACTGAAGAAGATCTAGGAGGGGTAAGGGGGCCGCATGACGACCCTATCGTTATTGAATGTAAAGTAGCCAACCAGAGAGTTGGCCGAATCCTTATAGATACCGGAAGCTCCTCAGATCTTATCAGTAGCAAATGTCTGTCAAAACTAAAATATCAGACTGATTGCATACATCCGGCATCCCATCCTTTAGTAGGGTTTGGAGGAGGAGTCGTCCACCCAGTGGGACGAGTGGATTTACCCATCCGCCTGGGTGAAAAAGGGGAAGGACGACACATGGTAGTCCGGTTCCTTGTAGTAGAAGAATTCTCGGCCTACAACATGATTCTGGGACGACCAACCCTGAATAATTCCAAGGCTGGTAATCCCATCCCTTATGTTGCTCAAGTTTGAGAGGGATAATGGAACAGTCGGGTCCCTAAGGGGAGATCAGAGGATGGCCCGAGAGTGCTATCTCTCGGATATCAAGCCCACTGTTATGGCCGCTGGGTCAAGTGATGGAAAAACAGACCTTAACAATGTCAAGGAGAGTGCGCCTGTTCAAGAAGCAGGCGGCAAGAAGAGAAAGGCAGCCCAGACGGGGGCCGCAAGAAAAGACAAAAAATAGCAATCATTAACAGAGGAGCGGTCGGATGAATTCCGCCGTCAGCCGGCTGGTGAGCATACGGACCTGATCTTAGACGACTCGTGTCCTGACCGAATAGTCAAAGTTGGGACGACTGCTCTGAGAGTCCTGGGTGACGACTTTCACAAACTATTGAAAGAATACAAGGACATCTTTGCATTCGAAGTCCACGAAATGCCAGGCATTAGTCCTGACCTGGCGGTACATAAACTGGCTGTGGATCCGAAAAAGAAGCCGGTAAGGCAGAAGAAGCGGAACCATGGCGAAGAAAGAAGTCAGGCGGCAGCCGCCGAAGTTAAAAAATTACTTGATACAGGGTTCATTCGGCAATGTTACTTCCCAGACTGGGTTGCGAATGTGGTGCTTGTTAAAAAATCGAATGGCACCTGGCGAATGTGTGTAGACTACACAGACTTAAACAAGGCGTGCCCCAAAGACAGTTACCCTCTGCCTAAAATTGATAACCTGGTTGACTCAACAGCCGGCCATGCTTTGAAGAGCTTTATGGACGCCTACTCTGTATTCCATCAAATTCCTTTATGGAAGAAAGATCAGGAGAAGACGACCTTCGTCACTGATCAAGGGTTGTACTGTTACACGGTCATGCCGTTTGGTCTTAAGAATGCCCCGGCCACCTTCCAACGAATGATAAACACTGTGTTCTTTGATCAGATTGGGAGAAACGTCGAGGCATACATTGATGATATGATTTTCAAGTCTAAGCTTCAGATAGATCATCTGTCGGACCTCCGAGAAACTTTCGCCACACTCAGGCGGCACCATGTCATGCTCAATCCCAAGAAATGTGTATTTGGAGTTGAGTCTGGGAAATTTTTTGGATTCCTTATCAATCAGAGAGGAATAGAGGCGAACCCTGAGAAGATGCAGGCGGTCATCAACATGCAGTCGCCTCGTACCGTCCGAGAGGTTCAGAAGTTAACAGGTTGTCTGGCGGCCTTGGGAAGATTTCTAAGCCGATCAGGCGACAAATGCTTATACTTCTTCCAGGCCATTAAGAAGAAGGCAAGGTTTGAATGGGGGCCGGATGCTGAGGCGGCTTTCCTGAAATTGAAAGTTCACTTGCATTCCTTGGCGAGGCTGGTCAGCCCTTTGCCCAAAGAAGTACTCTACATGTACCTGGCCGTCTCTGATCATGCGTTAAGCGCTGTTCTTCTTGCTGAAAGAGACGGCTATCAGCTCCCAGTCTACTTTGTCAGTCATGTACTCAAAAATGCCGAACTGAGGTATCCCTTAGTGGAGAAATTTGGTCTTGCACTCTTCATGGCTGTTAAAAAATTGAAGCCCTATTTTTTGGCACATGCAGTCGTCGTGTATACAGATCAACCTATCAAGCGGCCACTGACCACCATGGAGTCGTCAGGCCGGATGATCAAATGGGCCATAGAAATACAGAGCCTCGAAGTTACTTTCGAGCCTAGAAAAGCAGTGAAGGGGCAAGCCTTTGCTGACTTTATTGTTGAGATGACTCGTCCCCCTGATTCTCGAGATCCAGACCAAGTCTGGAAGGTATATGTGGACGGAAGCTCTACTTCAAATGGTTGTGGAGCAGGCGTCATATGTCAGTCGCCAGAAGGCGACAGGTACGAGTATGCTCTACGCTTCAGTTCTCAGGCCTCAAACAATGAGGCAGAATATGAAGCTTTACTAGCCGGAATCCGCATGTGCAAGGCGGCAGGGGCACGAAAGATAGACGCTTGTTCCGATTCACAATTGATAGTGAGTCAGTATAATGGCGAATACGAAGCAACCCATTCGGCCATGATCAAGTATTTACAGGCGGTACGACAAGAAGTCGGATCCCTTGAAGATTTTCATCTAACTCAAGTGCCGAGATCAAAACAACCAGGCGGATGTACTTTCAAAATTAGCATCATCCGCCTCTTGTGATATTCCTCGAACTGTTTTTTGGGAAGTAATGGAGAAGACAAGCATCGAGGAAGACCCTATTGGAATCCTAGACAGAAGCTCAACCTGGATGGATCCAATCAGGGCATATCTGACAGACGGTACCCTGCCGGATGATCATCACCAAGCGGCAGCGCTGAAAAAACGGGCAGCCAGTTTTGAAATGATAAAGGGAGAACTTCACAAAAGAGGGTACCTTCAACCCTACTTAAAGTTTGTTACTCTAGAAAAGGGACGAGAGATACTAGACGAAATTCACTCCGGTTACTGCGCTTCCCATATAGGCGGTAGGTCGCTTGCTCAACGAACAAGGCGGCAGGGCTACTTTTGGCCTACTTTAGAAGCAGATGCAATGGAGATGGTGAAAAAATGTGACAAGTGCCAAAGGTTAGGCAAACTAATTCACTGACCGGCTACTGACCTCACTACTATTCATAGCCCACTACCGTTTGCTAAGTGGGGCATGGATATTCTGGGTCCCTATACGCCTGCTACAGGCGGAAGGAGGTACATACTTGTTGTAGTCGACTACTTCACTAAATGGGTGGAGGCGGAGGCTGTAAAGGGAATCAAGACGAAGGATGTAATTTCATTCATCTGGAAAAATGTCATCACTCGGTTCGGGGTTCCCATGTCTATGGTTTTTGATAATGGTCCCCAATTTGAGACGCCTGTTCTCAAAAGCTGGTTGGGTGACCAAGGAATTGCACACCACTTTGCATCAGTTGGCCATCCACAAGCAAACGGCCAGGTAGGAGCCTTTAATAAAATCATCTCAGACGGTCTCAAGAAAAAGATTGAACGAGCAGGTGGCCTATGGGCGGATGAATTACCACATGTTCTCTGGGCCATTAGGACGACTGAAAAAGGGGCGACTGGAGAAACTCCATTCCTCCTAACTTATGGTGCGGAAGCTGTTCTTCCAATTGAACACTACGAGCCGACACTTCGAGTAATGCTATATGACGAAGAGGCAAACTGGGAAGCCATGCGCCTGGCATTAGACTCACTCCCAGAAAGGAGGGGCAATGTTGTCTTGCGCCATGAAATTTACTGCCTGAGAATGACCAGATCATACAACAAAAAAGTACACAGGCGTCCACTCAAAGTGGGGGATTTTGTACTTAGAAAAATGGAAGCAGTTGGTAGGGCTAATGAGTTTGGCAAATTAACTCCCAACTGGGAAGGACCCTACCGAATCTATGAAGAGGTCAGGGACGGTACCTACCGTCTGGAAAAACCAGACGGACAACCGTTGCCTCGAACCTGGAATGTAGATAATCCTAAGAAATATTTCTTTTGAATGATGTAAATAGTCGAGGGCTACTCAATAAAAGATTGCTGTTTCATTCAATTTTGTACTAAGAGAGGCATGTCTACTAACAAACATCGGCTACTCTCCATGTTTAATTTTCATTTTTACTTAAGAGGGGCACGCCGCTTGTTCCACACAACTGGCTACTCTCCCATAACACAGTTCACCAAGAACTATCAAAGGCTTATGGCTGAAATGATCAGACCAGGCGCCAAGCCAACTGATCCAAATATAAGTTTAATTCGAACTATCCCAACATTATAGCAGGCGTCCGACGGCATCCATGCGGATGAAATTCGTCGCAGAGAGCAGCTCCCTTTTGGGTGGAACATTGTTCTATAAAATCATTACACGGTACCTATACGACTGTCTAACCAAGACAACCACGTAGCCGTTTCCCGAACAAGGATACTCACCCAACAAGATACGGCTCAGCCAAAAAACGTGAGCGCCCCTGCGCGA
The DNA here is from genome assembly GCF_001683475.1 of Chenopodium quinoa. Taxonomy (NCBI): domain Eukaryota; kingdom Viridiplantae; phylum Streptophyta; class Magnoliopsida; order Caryophyllales; family Amaranthaceae; genus Chenopodium; species Chenopodium quinoa. The sequence goes on along the minus strand of NW_018745248.1, from coordinate 3,130,991 downwards.
GCCCCTCTCACTTAACTGACTAATCAGGCAAACAAGTGTTCGCAGTAACCATCCGTGTCAACCAAACCGACTGAACCACTTGGGATAAGAACAGTCGGTATCTTATGAGTTAATATCCAACAAACATTGGCGAATAAAGGGGAACAACCGGTACCCACCGCTTGAAACTCTACTACTCAGTCACTCGGCGACTAGGTAACAATTATGTTTACTTGGTCACTCCTTAAAAATTTAGTATGAAACTAAAAAGGTGTTAATACAGCGCCTGTTCACACTAAATTAAATGTGGCGGGGAACAGTCGGCCTGGACCGACTAGAGTCTCTAGCTTAAAAAACAAAAAAACAAACAAGGCAGGTAGGAAACCACCTTCCTACTTGGTTGAAGGAGATCCAGTCTTTAAAGTGGCCGACTGATTGCTTAGCCTGGAAACAGACAACCAGTCGTCCAGGGGCATAGGTGGCGTGACTAACTATCTCGTACCTGTCCGCAACTATCGGCCATGCAAAACAGTCGGTATAGTATGCAATTGGATATCAAAGTTTCGATACTTAGCAAAATCGAAACAAATTTGAAACGAAACATTTTGGCATAAATATTCATACCCCCGGCCCCTTGGCCGGGTAAAAGATATAAAAGAAGTCGGTCATTAAGACCGGAAAAATATTCAAAACCCCGGCCCCCTGGCCGGGTAAACAGAAGCAAACGGCACGCAGGCCATAAAAAGAAGACATAAAGCTTAAGAAGGGGGCAGATCTTCAATAGTAGCAGCTGCTGCTTGGTCAGCACTCTTTTTGCTGGACTTGGCTTTAGCTGCATCTTCTTCGATGCATCCACCCCAAGCGGCACAAGCGCCACTACCAGCTCCTCCTCCTCCAACGCCTCGTCCTCAGCAGCCGCCAGGATCTCTTGATTATATCTATCAGAACACTGGCGGTACGTTTTTTCCAAGGAGGAAAAGTCGGCATTGGGGAAGAGGCGGCCCCAGGTCAGGCGCTGGATCTGAGCAGAGTCCTCCATCATCTCTCGGACCAGCTCCTTCTTTTCTTGCTCGGCCTTTGCCGAGAGCTCCTGAGTAAGACTCTTTTCCTGGGTCACCAGGCGTTCCTTAACGTGTGCCAAGGATTTCTCCAAGGTGTCGTATGAGGACATTTTTTGGCGAAGAGGTCTCAGCTCGGCCTTGAGATTGTTGTTGGTCGCCTCCAGCTCATTATTTTTCTTCTGGGCCGCCTCTAACTGAGCCCGGATAGCAGAAGTAGCCTGCGCCTGATAATAAAGAATATCAATTGTCAAAACCTCATTTTGGGCAATTTGAAACATTGCCTTATCACAGTCAGAGGTGGCCATAGCTTTTGCAGCCTTTACCTCTTTGTTCTTCCTGTCAAGAGGCTTGCGAAGGCCATTCACTCGGAGCAGGGCCTAAGTAAAAGGGAACAGGCGTTAGTTTTCAAACAAAAAAACAGGCGTCCTGGAATCTAAATAACCAAAAATATGCTAAGTATACCTCAGCAAGGACCCCTGCAATCCCGTCTAGGTGAAGGGTGCCGACACCCCTGACCGCCTCCCTCTCAGCCGGAGGGACGGCTTTGATCATAGACTTGGCCACCTCGACCAAGTCTGGCTCCTGAGGACCGGCTGCATCAAACATAAACAAACGAGTTAGACCTAGTAAAGAAGGGAGCAAGTCTAAATTCACAAGGATAGCTTCATACTTCTAGGCGGCCTGATTGGAGATTTTGAAGGAGTGGACGGCTGTTTCTCATCCGCCGCATGTTTCCTGGTAGAATCAGGAGAGCTCGCAACAGTCGTCCTCCTGGTCTTGGAGTCCGGCTGTTGGGAAGAAGAGGCTCTTGGAGTGAAAGGTTCGGATCTCACCAAGGGCGCCCCCTTGTTGGGGGAGTCGGTTGAGGACTGTTGCATGATGGAGGCTCGTAACATGGCCGTCGCAGTCTTGGAGGCGGTAATTTTGCTCATGGCGTCCGCTGCAAGAACAAATAGCAAAGTTAATAAAAAGTCATAACAGTAATGCGTGGAAAAACAGAGTATTCGACAGGCCGGCTACCTCTTGAGCATCGACTGCTGAGGCCACAGGCGGCCAAAAAGTACTCGTCATAGAGCCATTTGAAGCTCGGGACGCAGTGCAGGGGTACTTGCTCTCGTACCCCTGTAGTAGAGTCGACCCTCGACTCTAATTTAAAGAGTCCTTTGTCCAGGATATCTTTCTTGGCTTTGGGGGGAACAGGCGGCATGCTGCGGCCGCCTGCAAGAAGAGGCGGATTCCTGTTCCACCTGTTGAAGCGCTTGTTCAGCTCTGTGTCTGAACTTTCAATGATAAGGAAGGTGCTTCGCCAATCCTTCCACTTGTTTGCTTTACCTCTTGTCATGAGGTAGCCTCTGTGGCTCGTCAATTGATACCAGCCGGTACCGCCTGCCTTAGGGGTCCGGCTGAGGTAGTTCATGTGGGCGAAAGCCTCGAAGTTTGGCTCCACCCCGTGCAGTTCGCACCCGGCCACATAGCCGAGTACGTTGACCTAGGAGTTTGGGGCTAACTGCCATAACCCCAACTCATACCCATCCAAGATCCGCTGAACAGCCGGATGTAGTGGGAAGCGCAGCCCAGCCCTGATGGCCGCCTCGTAGCAGCCAAAGCAGGCGCCATCATAACTAGTACCAGCCGGCCAGACGACTGTGTCTTCTGGATCCGGCACGAAAACTAAAAAGTCGGGGCCCATTGTGTGGTTCGCAATAAAGCTCCCCACTCTCTCTTGCATGGCCGTGATCCGGCCCCATGGGACAGTGCAGTAGTAGGGGTTATTTTGCTCTCGGTAAGAGGCGGATGGCTCCGCCCAGTTGTCCCCCTTCTCAACTGCGTGAGAAAGCCTCGCCTCTTATAGGCGGCTGTTTTTCTCTTCTGTGTCCAGAGAAGCATGACCAGAAGAGCTAGACTCGGATTCGTCCTCTGACGAGTCCGAAGAGGACGACTCCTCCCCTCTCCCAGAGGGGCCCGCCTTCTCTCCTTCAAAAGGAGCAGGAGAGAATGTAGACTTGTCAACTGTAAAATTGGAAGGGGTCACTTTGACTCCTCCCTCAGAACTATCGGCTTTCAAGCCGCTTTGGTTCACTTCCACATCTGGCGCCTGGTCAGATGTTTCACTAATCGGCACCCTGTGGGAGGAGCCGTCTGAGTTTGAAATCCTAGCAGTTCTTTTTGTTCTGGCCATCATGTTCTGCATAGACACAGAGACAGTCAGAATTTGTATAAAGGGCAAAGATGGGTCCGGAAAAGGGCAGGCGACACTCCTAGTCCTAGATTCAGCCGTCCCCGGTGACCGGCTGATCACTAACCTAGGTTGTGTCGTGTGCTTCCGTGGTGCCATTTAAAAAAAGAATAAAATAAAGAGAAAATTAAGAGTAAGAGAACCGACGGTTACCTGAACGAGTGAAGTTGACGAAGTTCTGGAAATCCTGTGTAGTCGGCTTGTCAGAGCAGGCAGTAGGCAGAAAGGGTCCGAAATATCAGAGCAAGTTCAGGGGTCCGAATGTTCTCCCTAAAAAGTTCTCAAGTGTGAAAATGACTGAAGTCAACACACCCTTATATAGGCGAAGTGAGAAGGCAAAGGGTCACTTCCAAAATTCAAAATTTAGGCGGGAGAATCTCTTGGCCTTTCGCCGAGTGACACCTGTAGCAGGTCGTCGCCTGTCACGGTGCGACACCTGTCACAGGTAACACGTGACCAGTCACGTGCCACCTGTGAGGGGAAAATGATTAGGGGATTTTGCTCCCACCAATCGGAACGCGCCACGTGGGCCAATCAGGTCCTGCCAAGTGTCCTCCAGTTGGAACTGTCAGGGTTTGCCACATGGCACACGCCTATTTGTCCACCCTGGACCTATTATGTCATGACACGTGGCATCCTCCATGCCTAATGGAAAAACCGGCCACCTAGGCCCAACTTCCAAGGGAAGCCCAATCAGCCCTAGGTTAACCTAAACCTAGGATTGGCACGTTTCCCAAGGTTATAAATACCTCCCTTAATCCTCATTAACGGGGATTACGCACATTTAACACTCTCACCTAGAGAGACCCTATCACTTTTATTTCCGCATTAATTACTCCTTAATCAAGTACTCACTTGACCGTCGGAGGCGGATCTCCAATCATCCGGAGCATCTGTTTGTTTTGCAGGTACAGGCGTCCGGTTCCAGTCTCGGAATTGTAACTCTCCCGCAGGACATCAGAAAACCCCGAAACAGTTTGCCTAACCGCATGATACTATTTTCGCATAAATAGAGTACGTAGTACTTGTAACACCCTAGAAATTCCTTTCCTTTAAATACCCATTCTACTCTTTAAAATACGATTTAGGAATATCTATGACATTACCGCCACCGTGAAAACGGCTAAGGCAATTATCAAAGATAAACAGCAGAAGACTTAAAATTAAAAATAGTTAAATAAGTCAACTCAAAAGCCAACCAAACGAAAGTAAGTTTAAAAACAAATAAACAAAGTCAAATAAAATCAAACTACAACTTGGAACCATTAAAGCCCTTATTCAAAACCGTTCCAAAATCAAACCTTCGTGTTAGTCCACATAAAATATGTCATAAATATATAAAGCATAAAACACATCGTAAACTAATGAAAGCTAGCAAGATTCACTCTCCTCTCATGCCCCATCATGAATATGCTTCAATACCTGAAAAGTTTATCTCTACTTGTCTCCACTACTCTCCATTAAAAATGGGTCATCATAAGGCCAAGGTAAAGACATGGCCAAACACACACAATCAGCAAAGCTGAGTACATAAGCGTAAATTAAACACACTAACATGCTTTCACCTATCAACACACTTACCTCATTGCACCTGTTTACAAGCACACACAACAATCAACAAAACACAATGACTAGACACTAAATAATTCATTTAGCGTTGATTACGCATCGAACAGGTTTCCAACTATCCTCCCCCAAATAAATTGTGGTTAAATGACACGGGAGCTAACCGTGCCAGCTACAAAACCACTCAAAGGTGGCGGAATTCCTGCGCATAATAATAAATAAAAAGGAATGTGCAACGTCCTGTACTCCATTAGAAGTTATGGTTAAATATAAAACCCCATAACTCCCCCCATTGTTCATACTCAAGGTATATACGTTCCAAGAGTTTTGGTTCGTAATCTCTTTCACTTTACGTTATTTTCATGTTATTGGACTTGGTGATGACTCTCAAAGCATAATAAATCAATCAACAATAATTATTCAATCAACCAAACATACCAATTTAATTCTTCAATAATTAGTGACCACATATTATATAATGTTGAACCCTTTTTAATTCTACCTCAATGTCAAAGACACCTTAAACGCATAAAGCACCAAAAATCCTATCCCTCGTTGTTAAAAACACCTTAAGTGCACAAAGGCACCAACATACCATTTATTCCTTGTGTACATACACACTTATATAGCTCCTTCCTCATGCTTAAAGCATCAATAAAAATTATTTGAACCATAATCAAATTCCTTTTCAATATTCCTAACATAATTAAACATGCTGTTTAATTAATCATGCATTCTAACATGCCATAAATAAAAAAGTGGTTCAAACACAACATGCCAAACATTAATTTTTCAACTATTAATCCATCTCAAATAAATCATACTTTCTAATTTAATCACCAATATCAATAATCCACAATTTCCAATCATAAATCTTAGCATGATACTATTTACGATTAATTCAATCAAGTCTAGCATGATACTACATCACCAAAAATGTGCTAAGTACGTGTACACATTAAATTCATAATAGAGTATTAAAATCCACTCTAAACAAATTTTCAGCAATATATACTATTTTAAAACCCCTCATAATTTAATTAAAGTAAGCTGAAATTATATTTAAAATACCATAATTAAGTCCCAACTAATGGGTAATCAAAATTTCTTCAAGAAACATAATATTAAGTGTTCTACATAAAATTCCAGCACTTTATTGTAATTAAAACTTGCTGTAATTAAGCCTTAAAACTCTTAAAACAAAGGTCTACTCCATTATACATCATAATCCTTCAATAACTCATAAATCAAGAACCTAGGGTTTCAAAATTTGGGGCTTTTTAATTAAAAACCAAATCTGAAAATTAATTAACATAATTACAATAACCAAACATCAAAATTAAATCTCCAAACTCAAAATTTACAATTAGATTAAAGCCTAGATTAAATTTGGGTAAGAAAGATTTGATTTTAAAATTTTTTTTTTCGAAAGCTACGACTGCTGGCAGCAGCCGGCAAACAGCAGGTCGGCGCCACTGCCGGCTACTGCCAGCGCCGGTGGTCGCCGCTGCGGCTGGCTGGTGCTGGTGGTCGACGGCCCACCGGTGGTTGTTGCCGGTGGTGTGGTGCGCAAACAAGAAGGGGAAGGGAAGGAGAGAGAAAAAGAAAAAGAAAGAAGAAAATAAGAAGAAAAGGGAGAGAAGTTTACCTTGGGTTTTCTCCACTCTGGGCAAAGTTGAATTGCCTCATAAGAGGAATATTTATACCCCTTCTCTATCACCCTTTTTACCCTAACTTTCCTCCTTTAGTTTTTCCTAATCCCTTCCCTACTAAAACTTGTTAAAATCATAATTTCTTAAAATAAAACCCCAACTTTTATAAAATAATTAGCTAAACAAACTTTCCTTTAGTAAAATATTCCCAACTTACATGGGATAAATAATTAAAATATCATAATTAAAATTCTAAAATTATTTAAATACCCTTATAAAATACATATTTTAAATAAAATAAGTATAAAAATACGGGGTATTACAGTCTACCCCCGTTAAAAAAAGTTTCGTCCCGATACTTGGAAACGAAATTCAAAACTTTTCCTCTTTATGTATAGTATTGTTGTACTTTTTGTCATTCTTTTACTCCTTTGTGTCTCATTGAGAGCACTAATACTCAAAATATTTAATAGAATTTGTGCAAAAAGCACCAAAAATATGTAAAATATAGGGAAAAAGCGCGAAATTCTATCGCATTCTACCCCCTTTAAAAAAAAACGAGTTACGCCCCCGTAACTCAACATACCTGAAACAACTGCGGGTATTTCTTTTTCATTTCATCTTCTGCCTCTCAAGTGGCTTCGTCATATTCTTGGTTAGATCAAAGTACTTACACAATGTTAACGTTCTTATTGCGTGTACTACGCACTTTACTGTCAAGAATCTTGACAGGTCTCTCTTCATAAGTTAAGCTTTGATCTAACTCAATGGTTTCGGGTTGTAGCACATGGGATTTATCAGGAATGTACCTTCTCAATTGGGACACATGAAATACATCATGTACTTTACTAAGCTCCATAGGTAAGGCTAATCTATAAGCTACTTTGCCTATTCTTTGTAGTATTTCATATGGACCAATGTATTTTGGACTGAGCTTTCCTTTCTTTCCAAATCTCATCACTTCTTTCATTGGTGACACCTTTAACAACACTTTATCACCAATTTTGAACTCTTCTTCCCTTCGCTTTAAGTCTGCATAGCTCTTTTGGCAATCTTGAGCTGCTTGAATTTTAGCTTGAATTTCCCTTACTTGCTTAACTGTATCTTCAATCATTTGAGGCCCTAGGATCATAATTTCACTAATGTCGTTCCAACAAATTGGACTACAACATTTCCTCCCATACAAAGCCTCAAATGGTGCCATTCCTATGCTCGCATGTAACTATTATTGTAGGAAAATTCAATTAAATCCAAGCTATCTTCCCATCCTTCCTGGAAGTCTATTACACAAGCTCTCAACATGTCCTTCAAGGTTTGAATGGTTCTCTCAGTTTGCCCATCTGTGGCAGGGTGAAATGTAGTACTCATCTTAAGTGTTGTACCAAAATTTTCTTGTACACTTTTCCAGAATTTTGAGAGAAACCTGGAATCTCTGTCAGATACAATATCCTTTGGAACCCCATGTAACCTCACAACATGTTTGATGTAAGCTTTCGCAAGTTTCTCCATCTTCTAAGTTTCTTTTATTGGTATAAACACTGCTGATTTTGTAGGTCTATCCACCACTACCCAAATGGTATCATTTCCACTCTTTGACTTAGACAGGCAAGTCACAAAATCCATTGAAATGCAATCCCACTTCCATCCTGGAATTTCTAATGACTGCACCGTCCCTTGAGGCATCCTGTGCTCTATCTTCACCTTTTGACATGTTAAACACTTTTCCACAAACTCAGCAACCTCATTTTTCATTCTAGGCCACCAAAATATCTTCTTCAAATCCTTATATAGCTTGTCTCCTCCCGAGTGTACAGAGTAAGGTGTATTGTGGACTTCTTCCATCAACTTTCTCTTCAACTCCTCACATTTCTGTGGTACGCACCAACGATCTTTGTACCTCAAACTCCCATCTTCGTGAATCTTGAAGTCTGTAGTCTTTCCCTGCTTAATTTTCTCGCGAATCCTATCCAAATTTACATCTCCCTCTTAGTTGGCTCGAATCTCGTCAAATATTATTGGTTAGATGCTTAGACTCGCAAGAATAACCGCTAGTACTCCCCATTCTACAACCTCCAGATTCAATTTCATCATTTCCCTACATAATTCATTAGCTACTACTAACGAGTTTATTCCATGACTAGTTTTACGACTTAGAGCGTCTGCAACCACATTCGCTTTCCCTTCGTGGTATTGTATGTCTAAATCATAATCTGTCGTATAATCTAACCATCTCCTTTGACAAGAGTTCAAGTCCTTTTGGGTGAAAATGTACTTTAATCTTTTATGGTCTGTGTAAATTCTACATTTCACTCCATACAAATAATGACGCCAAATTTTTAGTGCAAAAATGATTGCAGCTAATTCCAAATCATGGGTTGGATAGTTTACTTCGTGGGTCTTTAGCTGCCTCGATGCATATGTAATCACCTTCCCATTTTGCAAAAGCACGCACCCTAAACCGTTCTTTGATGCATCGCTATACACATCATACAGTTCACTATCATCCGGAAGTGTAAGTACTGGTGCTGTAATTAGTTTGTGTTTCAAGAGTTGGAACGCCTCTTCACACTTATCGTCCCACTAAAACTTCTTGTCCTTCTTCATCAAGGTGGTCATAGGTTTAGCAATCTTGGAAAAATCCTTGACAAAACGCCTATAATACCCTGCTAAACCTAAGAAACTTCGCACATCAGATACTGTCTTGGGTGTAGGCCAACTCTTAACAGCTTCTATTTTGGCTGGGTCTACCTCTACTCTGTTCTTGGACACGAAATGTCCCAAGAAGGCTACCTTTTCCAACCAAAACTCACACTTGGAAAATTTTGCATATAGGTGGTTTTCTCATAGGCCCTGTTTGGTTTGATGTAAAATGTTTTCATAGAAAATGAATTTTCCATTTTTTCCCATTTTCCTTTGTTTGGTTTGTTAAGGAGTGGAAAACAATTTTTCAAGGGTGGAAAATTCCATCCTTAATGATGGAAAACATTTTCCTTTTAAAAACAAAGGAAGCCACATTTTCCTCTCTCCTCCTTACCTCTTTTTTTTACTTCCCTCTCATTCATCCTTACATTTCCACTCTTATTTTTTATTTTTCTTGGACTTTTCTTGTATGCAACCAAACAAAGGAAAACTAATTTGCAATTGTGTTTTTCCTTGAAAATATGTTTTCCATGAAAACTAATTTTCCATTGAAAATGTTTTACATTAAACCAAACGGGGCCTTAGTGTTTGCAGAATTTCCCTTAGGTGTTCTGCGTGCTCTTCCTTACTCTTTGAGTACACCAATATATCATCTATGAACACTACTACAAACTTATCCATAAATTGATGAAATACCCTATTCATCAAATCCATAAAGATTGTTGGAGCATTTGTCAATCCAAAAGGCATAACTGTAAACTCGTAGTGTCCATATCTTGTTTTAAATGCGGTTTAGGAATGTCTTCGTCGGCAATACTCAATTGGTGATACCCAGATCTCAAGTCGATCTTTGAAAACACTGTGGCACCCTTTAGTTGGTCAAACAAATCATCGATTCTTGGTAAGGGATGCTTATTCTTTATGGTTACTTTATTTAGTTCCCTGTAGTCAATGCACAACCTCATACTTCCATCCTTCTTTTTCACGAATAGAACTGGTGCTCCCCAAGGAGAAGCACTTGGTTTAATGTATCCCTTTTCCAATAAATCTAGCAATTGCTCCTTTAATTCACTAATTTCTGCAGGTGCCATTCGATATGGTGCCTTAGATATTGGGGCTTTTCCAGGTTCTAAATCTATGGTAAAGACGATTTCTCTCTTAGGTGGCATTCCAGGGATCTCCTCTGGAAATACATCCAGGAATTCGTTAACTACTTCTATATTTTCTGGATTTGTCACTTGTTCATGTTCATTTTCTTAACACTACAGAAATATGCTGGATGTCCCTTCTTCATGTATTTTGCTAATTTTAGCACTAATATTACCCTTGGGCACTTGGTTTTACCATTCATCCAGTAAGACACTGATTCATTTCCTCTTGTGACCATCTTCACTTTCTGTGATCTAAAACTAATCTTAGCATTATACTTACTCAACCAGTCCATTCCCAGAATAAGATCAAAGTCACTCAGTCCAAACTCAATAAGGTCAGACGGGAATATCTTTCCTTCTATTTCTAAAGGCACATTTCTAAAGGTTTTGGTACATTTCACTACCCCACCTGTCGGAATAGTTATGGGTAAATATACTAATTCTACTGTCTTTAAACATTCTTTAAGTTTTGAAACAATACCCTTAGAAACAAAAGAAAAAGTTGCACCAGAATCAAATAATACTTTAACAGGAATAGAGTTAATAGAAAAAGTACTAGTGATAACATCTTTTGTGGCATCCGCCTCATGCCTACTCAGAACATTCAGTTTCCATGCAGTTCCACCCTTTTGTTGGCTATTCCCACTGGTGGTGTTACTGTTCTTCGCCCCATACTGTTGCACTCCCTTGTTCCCAGTAAAGTTATTGCTGTTCCCCTGGAAATTCCTCTCGTTTCCTCCTGAATTATTATTGTTTTGCCTGTTCCCATTGGTATTCTTAGAGAAACAATCATATTCCCTATGCCCAAGTTTATTACAAACACGACAAGCAACCAAATTGCCCTCACAATCCTTTCTAGGGTGGTTATTCCTACACCTTTTGCAAAAATAAATCCTCCCATTCTTGTTATTCCCCTGGTTATTGTTTCTAGCCCCTCCATTATTGTTACGGTTTCCTTGACGGTTATTACCCTGGAAGTTATTATTGTTGTGAAAGTTATTGTTATGGTGGTACTTCTGCTTCTTAAAACCATTCTGGTTTCCCTGCTGGTTTCCAGAAACCTGCCCCACTTCCTTCTTCTTCTCTCTTCCTCCTATTTCAGCTAACTCCTTCTTCTTCTTCTTCTCCTCCAAAGCATTAAGGTGTGTGGCCCTTCCATATAGTTCATCCAGGGTCTCAAATACTTGCCCGCACAGCTTTAACTGCAAATTAGTAGTTAAACCACTCTCAAACTTCCTAGATTTTTCTTTCTCCGTAGAGACAGACCCTTCAGCAAAATGGGATAACTTAATAAACTTGGTGTAGTATTCCGTAACTGACATCCTTTCCATCTTAAGGTTTGAGAATTCCTCAACTTTCTGCTTCTGCAAAAAGCTAGGATAAAACTTGTCTCTCACTTTCTCTTGGAATTTAGTCCAGTTGAACCCAAGTAGCGCTCTAATGGTAGTCTCGTTTTGTTGCCACCAAAGGTCAGCTTCACCCCTGTAGGCGTCGCTCGAAGTGCGCCTACGTAAAAGCATGGTGTGAATATGCTTGGCACTCATAGGAAGTGGGAATTGACATTACGATTAGGGACAACAATTAGGAACAAAGTAAAGTAGGGAGCCGCCAACAAGTTTTTAAGGAACTTGTAAACCGTTCACGGATCATATAAGGCAACCACGATAAAGGGACAACGAAGGCAACAACGATTGACCCGTGAAGGTTACACCCCATTCATAATTCATGAGATTAATAACTCCATATGGTTCAAAACCACAAAAGGACGATCGGGGATGATGGTACGAAGTGAGTCATGGAGTCACATTCGCCCGTATTGGCCTCTACTCAATTCTTATAGTGAAAAGTGATTCCTGCGATCTCAAAGGCATACAAATAAAATATTCAATTTGCTCCAATCTATTATTAATCTAAATTGGTTGAATATTAATGCAACATATAATTCTAAAATATCGTAACCACTTGATTAAACAATAAGATTAAAAAGGAACCTAAACCGGTCGTCCAAATTATCTTATTAGGCGTGATTTTCAATTACATATTCCCTTTAAACATGAAATATGGTGATCATAAAAATAATAGAATAAGCATTAATATTGGAAGCAGTTTAACCATAATATCGTTAGTCAAATTAAATATAAAATAACCTAATCAAGATGCTAGCAACAAGAATAAAAATAAGAGTAATTAAATGATTAACTACTCACTTTCCGCATTTCCTTGAATTGCTACATCATGAATAAACTGTTAGTAACTTCAATAAAAATATAAATCCAAATTGAAATAATTAAATTAAATTAAATAAAAATAAGAGTTAATTTGGTCCATACCCTCAATTATTTGTACCTTTCACACCTTGGTTTAAGTATAGAACTTTGGGTGTTGTATGGACTTCTTGGAGTACTAAGGGAAGTATTTTGGAAGAATAGGGAGGCTAGTGTTTAGGCTAAAGAGGGAGAAGAGAATGATTTGATGATTAAGCTTGTTGATCATTGAAAAAGGAGTGATATGACCTCTATTTATAGAGAAAAAAGAAGGGTCGAAAAAACAAGATAAGATCCGAATTAAATCAGAATAAAACTCGATAGACAGTAGTTTTTGCGGTTTTTATTTTAATCATATCTTTTGATCCATAAATCGGAATACGATAAATAAGATATCGTTGGAAAGCTCTTAAATTCTACTTTCTAACCCAATTATAATCAAATTAAAATATTTTGTATAATAAAAGATATGGCCGAAATAGTGAGAAGGTGTCGGTTTTTGATAGAGTTTGACATTTTTTCATATCTTTTCTGTTATAGCTCGGAATTGATATTATAATATATCATTGGAAAGATAATTTCAAGGGCTATCCAACCATATAAAATTTGGATAAAAAATATGAGGCACAAAAATCATAGCTGACTATCCCAGGTCAAAGAGTCACATAGATATGCCCAATACCTATACCCAGTATGAGGATCGGTATCCCTGAGAGGAGCAAAGTGAAAAGGTAGGGATTTAAAGTTCCGTGCTCTAGGGCTTTGACTTATTTTCAACATCTTTCAATTTGGATAGAAATAAGATTTTCAAAAAGAAAAGTTTTATTCAATTTCAAACTCTTTAATCCTATCTTTTCAAAAAGGATAATTAAGATCTTTTAGAAAATTGTAGAAGCTTCTAATTAATCCTAATTAGTTAGGAATTGGATTAAATCATTTGGACCGTCTACATGATCATTGGGTCGTAGGTAAGGTGGGCTTAGGTTCGGTTTGGGCTCAGTTTAATATTTTGGCCATAACTTATTCGTTATAACTCGAATTTGGGCTTATAATATATCGTTGAAAAGCTCTTTTAAAGCTTCATCCATTTATTTAATCATTGGACCCATATTATGGACAAAAATTAACTGGATTAAACGTTTTTATAAAAAGGACATGAAATGAATGATTTAAAAGGACACGAAATGAATTATTTTGGGTTTAAAGGCACGAAAAGAGGAAAATAAGTTATGGTTTGGGGAAATAGGCTAGAATTTGGGTTGGTTTATGAAATGAAAATATGGATTTAAGCACTCCAAGATTAAATACTCAACCCGGCCAATAATGGCGGTGAAAGGTTGTTCATCATCGGGTTTGGTTTTGGGGAGACATTTTTAGGCGTCTACGGAAGCCCCCACTTTGAATGAGTTTGTAGAATCGTCAGTTTTTAAAACGATAGTCAAAGTAGTCGATAGGGACGGAGAATGACTTAAGACGTTCTGCGATCCTAAATCACTCTGTATATGCCAATACCTGCAAAAAAGGTTAATTCCATAGATAAAAGAGTACAAGGATAGAACGCTTATTTGACACCAGTGTATCGGTGACAAATGAGTGTGGTATTTTCCTATGCTTGAAGGAATCCACCGGATGACGTTTGTTGAAATGCTTTCCATGCTTGAGGAAAACCGATAGATGAGTTTGGTAGCTTTCTAAGCCTGAAGAAACCTACCGTATGACACTTTCCATTCTTGAGGAAAGTCGACATATGACTTTGGCGTTTTTCTATGCTTGAAGAAATCCACCGATAATGCTTTCCATGCTTGAGGAAAGCCGACAAAGGAATTTGGCGGTTTTCTATGCTTGAAGAAATCCACTGGATAATACTTTCCATGCTTGAGGAAAGTCGACAGATGATGAGATTGCAGGTCTCTGTGTATCAAGAACCTTGCGTCATGAAATGATGGTGGTTCGATTGTCCCCCGAACGTGGGCGGTAGATGTTCCGCTTGTCCCCAGACGTGGGCTGTAGTTGGTTCGCTTGTCCCCGGACGTGGGCTATAAATGGTTCGCTTGTCCCCGAACGTGGGCTGTAGATGGTCCGCTTGTCCCTGGACGTGGGCTGTAGATGGTCCTCTTGTCCCCGGACGTGGGCTGTAGATGGCCCGCTTGTCCCCAAACGTTGGCTGTAGATGGTCCGCTTGTCCCCAGACGTGGGTTATAGTTGGTTTGCTTGTCCCCGAACGTGGGCTGTAGATGGTCCGCTTGTCCCCGGACGTGGGCTGTAGCTGAGACCTACAAAAATAAATTTGCCAATGGACTCGTATATATTGTGATTAACTTGACCACTGACTTGACCAAGTTTGACTTGATGTGACATGACATGTGTATGACTTGTGAGCGTGTGCGTGTATATGTGTGTGTGCAGACACAAGCAAACGAAGATGCAAAAGCATAAATTTTCCGTCAATTTTTGTCATGAGTGGAGGGTACCGACTTTCTCCCGAAAAACAAAGATGTGAAAACTGAACTTTTATTTTCGAACTTCCCTCGATGAGAAAATTTTTAAAACGTTTTTTAAGTTCCCCAAAAGAAAAGTTATGAGAAAGGGAAAAAGTTTTGAACTTCTTCGTTGAGCAAGACAAAATGAATTGCATGGATTAAATTACTTGTCTTGAAAATAATTTATGCATGATGCATGTTCTTAGGCCAGGAGGCTAAGGACAATTACATTATGTGACACGATAGATTAATGAACTTAGGTCATGGAGCTAAGCATCATATATGGTGTAAAGAAACGATCTTTAACGTCACTTAGGTCTTGAAGCTAAGCACGTAAGTAGATGAAGTGATTATTGCATAATGAACGTTGCTTAGGTCAAGGAGCTAAGAACGATATGCTCTGTATGATTTAAAATCATTGATGTATAAATGTTGCTCAGCATATTATGCGATGCATGAAACAATGAACATTGCTCAAGTCAGGAAGCTAAGCAAGTATACAATGTTTCTTTTAATGAATATTGTCTTGAAAGATGATGAAACATGCACAGTGTTTAAACAAGATTTCATGATAAAGGGTTCCTAAAGAGAAGGATGATATGGATATGGATGTGTGAGTGAAGTGTGTGAATGTGATACTAAGGCTAGCTGCAAGGGTTATGGCGATGGAAAAAAATGTGAGAATAGTCAAAGATGATGACTCTTTAGGGTAGGTAGGCTAAATGATGTGGGTTCAAGCCCCCAAGTCTAGCTCTAAATGGGTAGGGGTAAGCATTGGATTTTCTTTGACTCGGTCATGCATGGATATGAATATGAACGTGGCCGCACCTCGATGTGAGGTTGCTTACGTATCCGTTAGGAATCAGGTCGAACATAGCTCTAACCGAACTTTGCACAAGTGTGTGTACGCCTCAAAGAGGTCTTTCAAGGGTTGTTAGGTGGTTAAGCTGAAGGTTTAAGGAAGAAAGGGGTAAAAGGCTCAAGACCCGAGAGAAGCCCCCAAGATATGCAATTGTGTATTAGACTTTGCAAGTTTTATTTTTTATATATTTTTTTGTTTTGAATTTTGCAAGTTTATTTTCATTTTTTCTTCTTTTTTTCTCTTTTTTTCATTCTTTTGAATCAATGTGGGAAATCTCAGCTCATGCGGTCCATCACTCACTTAGCATTCATGTTTCTCAAGCACGATACCAAGCACTCGATGAAAGACGCAATTTGCGACGTGTTCATATCAAAGACATTGGAACACCTGCCCTTAGACATTGTTTTATTGTTGCTTTGCTGCTTTTTTTTTACTTGGTTTTTTAATGTTACACAAATTACACATATTCCAATCCCAGGTTCGAGTGAATGTGGGTTGAAGAAATGAAGGCCAAACGTTAGACGAGGCTCAAAGTGGTTGATGAAGAAATGGAATGTGATTGAACAGTTAACATGGAATGACAGGGTTGCAAAGGTGCCTTAAATCATTGGTGTACCTTGTGTTTAGTTCGGTAAGTTTTATTTTATTTTTTCTAATCACATGATCGAATGTAAGAAAGAGATGCTCGTTTATGAAGAAGGTAAGAAGTGTGACACATAGACACATGGTTAAGGAGAACCTATATATGCTATACTTTTTAGGGGGAAGGGTTTGAAACAAAAGAAGAAGAAAACATGAAATCTTGGTGAGAAGCTTGCATCGTGCTTTGTCTTCATGGCTTTTTATGAGTTATTTTTTGCTGCCTGCTGAGGAAAATAGTTTCTTGTTGTTGATGCTTTGATTGGAAGGAAAGAAGGAAGGAGTGACGTTCCCCTTATTCTTCCAACTATTGCCTAGTTATTTTAGATTCAAGTACTATGTAAGGAAGAACTCACTTAATGCATTCACTCAATACTCGAATTGAAAAGGAAGAGTGTATGAAACGATTTTTAAAACTGATGGGAAATACTCCACTCATTCCTATTACGACGGAAAACGATGCATGCATGGTCCTAGTATACGATCATAAACAATATTGTGCATTAATCGCAAACAAAGTGCGGGCAATGAATCAACATGTGTGATTAGGTGAGTTTATTAAGACTCGTGATATGATCGCATGGCTAGATATGAGGTTGTTGTGAAAAACAAAAGACCCAATGACCAAATAGCACGGAAGACTAAAAGACAAACTAACTTGATTAATTTTGTCCAATTTTAATGTTTATGCTATTTACTAGGTGAAAGCGGTCCATTGGCAATCATTATTAATAAATAAGATTAACCACAATCAAAGATAAAGAACACATGTTAAGGTTAGCACAACAATCCATCACAAGAAACAAGGAAGAGGACTAAAATTCTAGAAGAGTTATGACTCATGGGTATAAAAAAATTAAATAAATAAATAAAACTATAATCCTATATTATATGATTTGGCACGGATTAAAAGACTTGGATAAGACTAGCTTGACACGAAAAGATTTCAAAAAAAAAAAAAAAAGTTGACGCTAAAAATACACCTAAACTGGACAGGCTGTAGTATATCGGTTATATATTTTTATCGGCGACTCTGATTGAGACGAAACCAACTCCAAATGAATTATAAAACTCGGGGCTACAGATCCATAGGTTACACAACACGTAACTCTTTCTAGAACTCTGGCTTTGACCAAAACAAGTTGACTCTTGTGTAGGATACGAGAATAAAAATCCGGGTGACTCAAAAATAAATTAAAATAAAATAAATCAATGACTCGACTCTCATAAAAAAAAAGGTTTGATAAGAGAAAAAAATAATTTAAAAAAAGTCAATAAAAAAATGCACAGATAAGCATATCGTCACGCATGATGCAATGAAGTTCGCAACCTAAAGTCAAGTTCTATGTTCAACTATGGTCAAGCTTTTGGGTGTCAAAGGGTACCATGGTTAAGAGTTTGGACATGTTAGCAAGGCAGCCTCCCTTGAGGGTGTTTGCCAACAGGTGGCTCCGCGAGTTCGTGATGAAATCGAACTCGACTCCATGTTTTGAGTGGATTTAAAAACTCGGATGAACCCTTATTGCCATGAGCGTTTTCGGGTTGATAGAGCATAAATCCCCCGGGCTAGCCACATACGTATAACACGTACTATTGTGGCAAAATAGGTAAGCTAAAATGCATATGCATATGTGACAATGCCAATTAAATCGCAGGAATACAATTCAAGAATCTTTCAAGTCTCATCCACTCATCTCAATTAAATACCGATCACTCAAATCGATAAATAACCAAGAATCCTCCCCAGTGGAGTCGCCAAATTGTAGGCGTCGCTCGAAGTGCGCCTACATAAAAGCATGGTGTGAATATGCTTAGCACTCATAGGAAGTGGGAATTGACATTACGATTAGGGACAACGATTAAGGACAAAGCAAAGTAGGGAGCCACCAACAAGTTTTTAAGGAACTTGTAAACCGTTCACGGATCATAAAAAGCAACCACGACAAAGGGACAACGAAGGAAACAACGATTGACCCGTGAAGGTTACACCCTATTCATAATCCATGAGATTACTAACTCCGTATGGTTTGGAACCACAAAAGGAGGATCGGGGATGATGGTACGAAGTGAGTCATGGAGTCACATTCGCCCGTATTGGCCTCTACTCGATTCTTATAAGGAAAATTGATTCCTGCGATTTCAAAGGCATACAAATAAAATATTCAATTTGCTCCAATCTATTATTAATCTAAATTGGTTGAATATTAATGCAACATATAATTCTAAAATATCGTAACCACTTGATTAAACAATAAGATTAAAAAGGAACCTAAACCGGTCGTCCAAATTATCTTATTAGGCGTGATTTTCAATTACATATTCCCTTTAAACATGCAATATGGTGATCATAAAAATAATATAATAAATATTAATATTAGAAGCAATTTAACCATAATATTGTTAGTCAAATTAAATATAAAATAATCTAATCATGATGCTAGCAACAAGAATAAAAATAAGAGAAATTAAATGATTAACTACTCACTTTCCGCATTTCCTTGAATTGCTATATCATGAATAAACTGTTAGTAAATTCAATAAAAATATAAATCAAATTTAAATAATTAAATTAAATTAAATAAAAAGTAGAGTTAATTTGGTCAAAACCCTCAGTTATTTGTACCTTTCACACCTTGGTTTAAGTATAGAACTTTAGGTGTTGTATGGACTCCTTGGAGTATTAAGGGAAGTATTTTGGAAGAATAGAGAGGCTAGTGTTTAGGCTAAAGAGGGAGAAGAGAATGATTTGATAATCAATATTTTTGATCATTGAAAAAGGGGTGATATCACCTCTATTTATAGAGAAAAAAGAAGGGTCAAAAAAACAAGATAAGATCCGAATTAAATCGGAATAAAACTCGATAGACAGTAGTTTTTGCGGTTTTAGTTTTTATCATATCTTTTAATCTAGAAATTGAAATAAGATAAATAATATATCGTTGGAAAGCTCTTGATGTGTACTTTCTAACCCAATTAGAATCAAATTAAAATATTTTGTATACTAAACGATATGGCCGAAATAGTGAGACGGTGTCGGTTTTGGATAGAGTTTTGACATTTTATTCATATCTTTTCCGTTATAGTTCGAAATTAATATTATAATATATCATTGGAAAGATAATTTCAAGAGTTATAGAACCATATAAAATTTGGATAAAAATATGAGGCACGAAAATCATATCTGACTATCTTTCAAAATCTTTCAATTCGGATAGAAATAAGATTTTCAAAAAGAAAAGTTTTATTCAATTTCAAACTCTTTAATCTTATCTTTTCAAAAAGGATAATTAAGATCTTTTAGAAACTTATAGAAGCTTCTAATTAATCCTAATTGCTTTAGGAATTGGATTAAATCATTTGGACCCTCCACATGATCATTGGGTCGTAGGTAAGGTGGGCTTAGGTTCGGTTTGGGCTCAATTTAATATTTTGGCCATAACTTATTCTTTATAACTTGGATTTGGGCTTATAATATATCATTGGAAAGCTCTTTTAAAGCTCCATCCATTTTTTCAATCATTGGATCCAGATTTTGGACAAAAATAAACAATATTAAACGTTTTTATAAAAAGGACACGAAATGAATTATTTTGGGTTTAAGGGCACGAAAAGAGGAAAATAAGTTATGGTTTGGGGAAATAGGATAGAATTTGGGTTGGTTTATGAAATGGAAATATGGATTTAAGCACTCCAAGATTAAATACTCAACCCGACCTATAATGGCGGTGAAAGGTTGTTCATCATCGGGATTGGTTTTGGGGAGACATTTTTAGGTGTCTACAACCCCTCAGATAGTAAGTAGCACAACTCACTTTTGAGTTTTCAGGGCATCCCACAGCTCCAAATAATTTCTCAAATTTCCTCAACCAGTTTTCTAATATGGTAGGGTCAGGCTTACCTTGATATGTTGGTGGCTTACTTTGTGCCACCTTCTTAAAGAGCTCCCCCTGAGCATCCCCATTACCATTTGAGTTTCTTGCCAATCGTTGGGCAACTACTGCCAATTGCCTTACTACTTCATTCAAATCGTTTCCACCATTACCAGAACCTCTTCCCCCTGCCATTTTGCTTCTCCTGAATTGAGGACAAGGGTCTATATTGGAAATGGCTATGTTTAGTTCTCAAGACATACACTCATCTATTACTTAGCACTCTTTAAACATTCACAGTAAAATTTGAAGCTAACAATTTGGGATAGCGAAAGCTAAGAATTCCCTTAATTTGTAGCTTTGTCAATCAATTATTGATTACTAACCAACCATACATTTAATAAAGCATCACATAGATAAAAAAAAAAAAAATTTCCATAGATGCCCATACCTTAGAAATATTTATTGGAATTAAGTTGCTTGGAATTTTGGTTATTGGAATAGTGATGTGAAATGGGAGATTTGGAAAATAAATGAATTTATTTATTAAATAGAAAAAAATTTGACAAGGAAATAAATAAGGTCTTATTAATTAAAATAGACTGAAATTACTAAAATAAAAATTGTTTTCTAGATACTTGTGTGGTCATGCCACTTATTAATTTAAAACTAAAATAATAATAACTATAATAAAGACTGTGAATTCATGACGAGGAAAGTTATAAAATCTAATCCTTTCGAACGTTGTCCCTTTTGTCAGTGGATTGTTTTTAGCTTGAAAGGTCGAAATCAGAATCATTTGACTCCTCCATTTGTTCAGGTGACTCAGGTTCAGGTTCTACTTGTACAAACTCTGTAAGTGAACTATCTCCCTCTTGTTGTTCTCCATTTTCTGCCTGACTACCCCCTGACGAAGAAGAAGAAGAAGAAGAAGAAGAAGAAGAAGAAGAAAGAAGAAGAAGAAGAAGAAGAAGAAGAAGAAGAAGAAGAAGAAGAAGAAGAAGAAGAAGAAGAAGAAGAAAAGAAGAAAGAAGAAGAAGAAGAAGAAGAAGAAGAAGAAGAAGAAGAAGAAGAAGAATTTCCTGGTTGTTGATTAGGAGGAGGATTGTTCCCTACTGGATTATCGTAGTAGTAGTCAGGCTAGGGAAGATTTAAGTGCTGACAATGAGCTTTCTCCACTCTTACGAGATATTTAGTTAAGAAAATATAATCTGGATACCACTGGCCATAATAGTCTTTGTATTTATGGTAATTCGGAATGTCTCCTAGAAGGTAAAAATCAGAAAATCTCTGTTTGACAGCAATGTAAGGGGCTCCTCTGGAAGACAATGCACAATCATAGCCAAAATACGATCAGGGGTGTCATAAACTCTGTCTCGTAAGACATTGCTCATGTAGGAACAAAAGTATCTGATCTTTTCTACAAAGTCGTAGGGGTGTTCATTACGTTTCTTTATAAGAGATCCCATTTGTGTAAATTTGCTAAGAAAGATTGGCATCCTGTAGAAAAAAAGGTTTAGAAAAGAATTCCCTTCCCAAAAAGAAATAAAATAAATAATATAGTCTTGTAGGAATTAAGTTCGGTGTTCAATCATACAATTTCGAAGGCTCACATAGAATAATACACATTTTGCATGCTTTCATCAACAAACATCTAGTCAGACAACATGCTTGAACACTGAAAATAAAATTATGCACACAGGGAAATTAAATTCTAGCCTATATGTCCTTTCTTTTCCTACCCAAGCTCACCAACATGTTAATAAAAGCTTTTAACACATAATTCTTACCTCAATCCTTGCTCCCTGCAAAACTTTAAAAAAATAATATATTTTTACCTGTCTAAAAAAAATTCGAATTTAATGGGAAGAGGGCCAAAATTTCGGCCCTACAAAAAAAAAATTCCAACACTCTAAAAAAAATCCGAGTGTCAGCCTTAAAAAAAAATCGGACCAAAATAAAATAAATAAATAATAAAAAAAATTTTGGCCCCTTAAAAAAATATATATATAAAAAATAAAATTGGAACAATTAACGTTGCATAATTAAATTAACACTTTGCCAAGTTTAAATCATAGTAAGAAAAACGTTTTCGGGTTAGTGGTAATTTAAAATCTCAACCTAAGCTCCCAGATACCACTTTGTAACAACCTAGAAATTCCTTTCCTTTGAATACCCATTCTACTCTTTAAAATACGATTTAGGAATATCTAAGACATTACCGCCACCGTGAAAACGGCTAAGGAAATTATCAAAGATACACAGCGGAAGACTTAAAATTAAAAACCATTTAAACAAGTCAACTCAAAAGTCAACCAAACGAAAGTAAATTTTAAAACCAAATAAACAAAGTCAAATAAAATCAAACTACAACTTGGAACTATTAAACGCCCTTATTCAAAACCGTTCCAAAACCAAACCTTCGTGTTAGTCCACATAAAATATGTCATAAATAAATAAAGCATAAAACACATCGTAAACTAATGAAAGCTAGCAAGATTCACTCTCCTCTCATGCCCCATCATGAATATGCTTCAATACCTGAAAAGTTTATCACTACTTGTCTCCACTACTCTCCATTAAAAATGGGTCATCATAGGGCCAAGGTAAGGACATGACCAAACACACAAACACACACAATCAGCAAAACTGAGTACAGAAGCGTAAATTAAACACACTACCATGCTTTCACCTATCAACACACTTACCTCATTGCACCTGTCTACAATCACACACAACAATCAACAAAACACAATGACTAGACACTAAATAATTCATTTAGCGTTGATTACGCATCGAACGGGTTTCCAACTATCCTCCCCCAAATAAATTGAGGTTAACTGACACGGGAGCTAACCGTGCCAGCGACAATACCACTTAAAGATGGCGGAATTCCTGCGCATAATAATAAATAAAAAGGAATGTACAACGTCCTGTACTCCATTAGAAGTTATGGTTAAATATAAAACCCCATAACTCCCCCCATTGTTCATACTCAAGGTATATACGTTCCAAGAGTTTTGGTTCGTAATCTCTTTCACTTTACGTTATTTACATGTTATTGGACTTGGTGATGACTCTCAAAGCATAATAAATCAATCAACGATAATTATTCAATCAACCAAACATACCAATTTAATTCTTGAATAATTAGTGACCACATATTATTTAATGTTGAACCCTTTTTAATTCTACCTCAATGTCAAAGACACCTTAAACGCATAAAGCACCAAAAAACCTATCCCTAGGTGTTAAAAACACCTTAAGTGCACAAAGACACCAACATACCATTTATTCCTTGTGTACGTAGACACTTATATAGCTCCTTTCTCATGCTTAAAGCATCAATAAAAATTATTTGAACTATAACAAAATTCCTTTTCAATATTTCTAACATGATTAAAATGTAGTTTAATTAATCATTTATTCTAACATGCCATAAATAAAAGTGTGGTTCAAACACAACATGCCAAACATTAATTTTCCAACTATTAATCCATCTCTAATAAATCATACTTTCTAATTTAATCACCAATATCAATAATCCACAATTTCCAATCATAAATCTTAGCATGATACTATTTACGATTAATTGAAGAAGTCTAGCATGATACTACATCACCAAAAATGTTCTAAGTACGCGCACGTACCTTGAGTACGATTTTAAAATTGCCACGACTAGTAGAAATTGCTTACTTCAAAGTCTCCTACACATTAAATTCATAATAGAGTATTAAAATCCACTCTAAATAAATTTTCAGCAATATATACAATTTTAAAACCCCTCATAATTTAATTAAAGTAAGCTGAAATTATATTTAAAACACCATAATTAAGTCCCAATTAATGGGTAATTAAAATTTCTTCAAGAAACATAATATTAAGTGTTCTACATAAAATTCCAGCACTTTATTGTAATTAAAACTTGCTGTAATTAATCCTTAAAACACTTAAAACAAAGGTCTACCCCATTATACATCATAATCCTTCAATAACTCATAAATCAAGAACCTAGGGTTTCAAAAATTGGGGCTTTTTAATTAAAAACCAAATCTGAAAATTAATTAACATAATTACAATAACCAAACATCAAAATTAAATCTCCAAACTCATAATTTACAATTAAATTAAAGCCTAGATTAAATTTGGGTAAGAAAGATTTGATTTTTAAATTTTTTTTTTTTCGAAAGCTGCGACTGCCGACAGCAGACCGGCGCCACTGCCGGCTGCTTCCAGCGCCGGTGGTCGCCGCTGCTACCGACGAGTGCTGGTCGGTGGCCCACCGGTGGTGGTTGCGGTGGTGGTGGTGCGCAAACAAGAAGGGGAAGGGAAGGAGAGAGAAAAAGAAAAGGAAAAATTGCATGTAATAATCCTACCTTTTGGCCGTCCGCCCAAAATAATCCCACCTTTGAATTATTTTTAAATAATCTGACCTTTATAGCTATTCCGCTCTCAATGGTCCCAAGTGACCTATAACCGGTTGAGTGGGTAAACTTTTTTTTTAAAAAAAAAAAGTTTTATTTACACGTGTCACAACGTGATTGGTCAAAAAATTAATTATAATTTTAACTTTGTTTTTAAGAATTGATTATGAATAATTAACATTAATTGACTATTTTAATATATATATATATATATATATATATATATATATATATATATATATTTATATAAACCAACCACCACACCGCCCCATAGCGACCCCAGCCACCACAGCCATCTCGCCGCCCCTACCACCAGCCCAGACCAGGCCCACAGAAGCCGGCCCCACCACGACCACACCGCAGACCCCGCGCGCTGTTCTCCGACCCTTCCTACCCTTCCTTCGTCACCAATTCACCACAAGTCCATAACCATTACCGACATCAACGTATGCGAAGAGGAGAAGGGCCAAAATCAAGGCGTGGGAAGGAGATAAGGGATGAGATCGGGCGTGGGGAAGGCAGGTAGACGGAAAAGGGACCGGAGAAGGGGAAAGGGGCTGGAATCGAGGGTTTGCAAGGTGTTTCCGGCCACTTTTAGTTTAGGGTTTTCGTGGTGGTAGGAGGGGGTTAGTGGTTCAGGGGAGGGGGAAGGAGATCGTCGGCGCTGCAGGAGAGTTTCTGGGCGGTCAACGGGCTCGACGAAGCGGGACAAGGAGTCCAGTAGCTTGGCCGGTGGAAACGGGCTGCGGGGAGGGTAGTTCTGGCTCGTTTGGGCTTTTTCAAATAATTAATTAATTTTTTTTTTATTTTTTTCTAAAAAAAAAAAACTTTTCTTAATTTTTAATTTTTAATTTTTATTTTTTTGACCAATCGCAGGCCAACGCGTGTCAAGTGACTTGTTATAACAGGTTAGTTGATCGGTTGGGACCATTGAGAGCGGACTAGCTATAAAGGTCGAATTATTTAAAAATAATCCAAAGGTGGGATTATTTTGGGCGGACGACCAAAAGGTGGGATTATTGCGGCAATTTTTCCAAAAGAAAAAGAAAGAAGAAAATAAGGAGAAAAGGGAGAGAAGTTTACCTTGGGTTTTCTCCACTCTGGGCAAAGTTGAATTGCCTCATAAGAGGGATATTTATACCCCTTCTCTATCACCCTTTTTACCCTAACTTTCCTCCTTTAGTTTTTCCTAATCCCTTCCCTACTAAAACTTGTTAAAATCATAATTTCTTAAAATAAAACCCCAACTTTTATAAAATAATTAATTAAACAAACTTTCCTTTAGTAAAATATTCCCAACTTACATGGGATAAATAATTAGAACATCATAATTAAAATACTAAAATTATTTACATACCCTTATAAAATACATATTTTAAATAAAATACGTATAAAAATACGGGGCATTACAGTACTAAAACATAGCACAATTTCAATCCAAGCACAAATAGCTAATTTCAGCGATCAAACAATTTCTTACAATATTATTAATGGCAACAAATTGAGTGAAACAAGTCTCAAAACATGATATACAAAAACATAATCCAGCAATTTCAAAGCATAAAATTCGAGAAATGAAGAGAATTAAGCAAAAATGGGTCCGAATTATTCGAATACCCGCGCAAGAATGTCTCTAAATTCGGCAAAAATTGATTTGAGTTTTAGAAAAACTTACATTGATCCGGAAAATAGATGAGATAAACTTTGACTTGCAACAAGTTTGAGAGAATTTGGTGCACAAACGAGCTAGAACAGATGAATTAATGTTCCGAGCAAAACGCGAATAGCAGCAGCAACAACCACGAAAAATGGGGAAGAAAGGGATTTCATTTTGAAAACCAGACTCCGTCGCCAGACGACGAGTTCTTTGCCAGGCTCTGGTTTTCGTCGCTTGGCGAAGGAGAGAAAATGCGGCGACGATGCTTTCCAGCGTGTGTTGGTGTTGCGACAGAACAAGTAGACCTCATGAATGATTATGTAGACCTTATGCAGCAATTTCGGGTTCCTTGGTACGCCATTTAGCCCCTATAAGTAATTTGACATGATTAAGTAATCGGCTCGATTACAATCGCATTAAGTGATTGACCTGCTGAAAGATCGTCCCACTTAGCTTAAAGCGCCTAAACATTGGCTCATCGCAAAGCACCGACATAATGGTTCATAAACAGCAAAGACACCAACATAATGGTTCACAAGCAGCAAAAAGCGCCGACGTACTGGCACCGCGGAAAATTCAGCAAATATCACGGCAGAAATGTTCAAGCGAGCTTTAAGGATCGACGGGCGTTGAACTTCTGTAATTTTCTTCGGAATATTATCGCGAAAACTGAAGATTGTTTCAAGCGAAGCAATCTTTGATCATGTTCCCTGGCTTGCGGACGATGGTCACAAGGCGATAGAAGATCGTTTCAGGAAAAACAATCTTTGATAATGTTCCCTGGCTTGCGGAAGATTATTATAGCGGAAATTGGAGGCAGTTACAGGCTTAGCAGTCTTCAGACAGTATTCCTTAGCTTGAGGGAGATCGTCAAACAAACGGAAGTCTCTTTGTTCAGAGACGCGTGGACATCTCATTCGAAGCTTTTTGGTTAGAGACGTGTGGGCATATCATCCAAAGCTCTTTGTTCAGAGACGCGTGGACATATCAAAAAGCTCCATTGTTTAGAGATTAGTGAACATCAACAAAACATCAAGATGGCGTTCCTTAGCTTGTGAACAGTTGTCACAACAACAGATGCAACAACAAATCGGTTACCCTCAGAGACGTGTGCTCGATGGTACAAGATACACATTTCTTAACTCTCTTATTTTTTTTAACTAACGCTAGTTTACAGGTATCGGAGTTACAAGAATGATTTATGATTGGAGAACGTTCTTAATCATTCTTCGTCCCTATCGTTACTTTGACTTTTGTTTTCGAAACTTGCTTTTCTCCAAACTCAGTCAAAGTGGAGGCTTCTGTAGACACCTAAATGTGTCTCCCCAAAATCGAACACAGTGATGAATACTTTTCACGTCATTTTATTATGGAGCGAAGTGAAAGTGTGGAAATTCTAATTATGAGGATGTTTTAATTAAAATATTTCCCTTTCTGTTTTATAAAATATTTCTTTTTTTTTTTCTCCTATTTATGAAAAATAGCCAGTCCAATTTGGTTTGGTCCATAATAAAGTTTCAATAATAGTGTAGTTAGATTGGGCTTTAAAAGATCTTTCCAATGATATATTATAGGCCCAATTCCGATGATTTGTGAGGAAGTTATGGATTAAATTAAATTAGGCCCAAATGATTTTTAAGGGTGGCCTTATGACCTAGAGGAGGGTCTATTAATTATATTTTTCAAAGAATGTTTTATTTAGGATAAAACATAGTAAATCTGATTTCGAAAACTGCTCGGACACTTAATTACCTACAACCGGTGTTAAAGGTAATCATGCAAGGAAAAGCGCGTTGACTTTTGGACAAGCGCGAGACGACAGAGTCGTCGCCAGGCGCTGACCCTCGTCGGTTGGCGCTGGCTCCTGTCGTTTGAGATGGGAGGAATTTTATTCCGAATATGATTTACTTCTATCCCGTGATATTTTTTTTTAAAAAAAATAGGGGTCTTATCTCCCTGTTTTCAAATCATCTATATTCATCATCTACATCAACAATCTTCTCTATTCTCACTCAAAAAGCTTGAAGCTTTCTCTCTCTCTTTTCTTTTGCTAAACCTTCCCTCTCTCAAAATTCCTCATACATTAGCTTTAAAAACATCTAGCCAAGTTCAAAGTTGTGTTTGTCCCAGACGTGAAAGGTTTGATATTTCTGAGGGCTTGGTCCCAAATCCTTATTTCAATTATTTAATTTAATTGTTTTGAATTGATATTTTCCTTGAAGTTACTAGCTAACGCGTGTATTTTGTTATGAGAAAGAGGTACGAGTCATCGAAGTAAGTGCTTTAATTGTTATTCTTTTGATATAGAAATCATGCTTAGATAATTTTTTTATTTCCTAGTATCATGTTTAGGGTAATAATTAAGTTTCTAATATCAATTATGATTATTGTGATGCTTTCTATTTCTTTCTTAATATCATGTTAGTATCATTTTAGAGCTAAAACTTTGATCTTTGATGTTTAGTTGCATGTTAGGATTTGTTATTAATCTTGTTAGTATCATGCCTATGATCTTGCTACTAATGCTATGCTTTAACATGATTATTTTGATTATGATTATAATTTATTATAATCATGTTACTTGATCATATTTATTGTTGTTGCTTGATGAAACCTTTTATGCATGTTTAAAGGGAATTTGTACTTGTTATCACGCTTAATAAGATAATTAATAATCTTGTTTAGGTTAATTTGATTATAATTCAAGTGATCGCCAATAATAGTTTTGTTTGTGCATTAATATTTAACCAACATAGATTAAACATAGTTAACCTATTGATTGTATACTAGTCAGAAAGCGCACAAGAATACGAGAAGAATATAATAGAGGCCTATTTTTAGAGCAAGTTCAATATCTTTTAGGTTAGATTTGTACCTTCATTCCCGAACTTCCAGTCTTAGTTTCAGACCTATTGGAGTTAACGATCTCATGTATCGTTAATGGATGTAACCTTCACCCTGTGAACGGTTTACAAGTTCCTAAAACTTGTTGGTGACTCTTTCACTCTATCTTCCTTCCCTTTGAACGCCACCTTGCTTAATTATATGATCACAGTGGGGCTCAAATGTGGGATGACTTGAAATATTCCCTACAGACGACAATTAGGAGAAGTCAACAAAAGGTAATAGATGTTTTTTTTTTTCTTATAATCAAAAGGTAATTGATGTTCCGAATTCATTATTAGTGCACACAAGTCAAAGCCAATTATTAGTGGTTACAAGTCAAACATAATTATTCAACTCAGAATATTAACATCATAAGATACTACATAGTGTCCACTGACCATAATGTAGTATTATGATTCAAAGGTATGTAATATCACTTAATGGAACATCAAGACCTTCTATGCAATTGGGTGGAATGTGGTGCTCATAACGTGTTATAAAATAAGGAGAAAGAGAGAACATTAGAAAGTGATGTAAATAGGTAATTGTGTTCTATTTATCATTTCAATAGACCATGTATATATACACGATGAGCATAAGTTAACCTTCATGGACAATTAAGGTTCCATTTAAGTAGGGGTTACAAAGAAGGTAATGGCAAATGAGGGTTACAAGGAGGTTACAATGGGTAGCATTTTACTAAAGGTGTTACAAGCCGATAATAATTTTATAATAAACCGATAATAATTTTGTCTGAACCAAAACTAACCCATCGGCCAATTAAAAATTTCAACTGACCTATTTTAAATCAAAACGGTTCCAAACCAAAACGAAACCAAACTGATTAACCGTTTTGACCGTGTTAGTTTTATGGGCCGAGATGCACTCTACAAAATGCTTCAACAAGGTCGACTAATCTGACAAGGTGTTTTAAGCTATGGCAAATTGGCAAACCTTGTCAAAAAATTAAAAAATTAAAAAAAAAAAAAAAAAAAAAAAAAAAATCCAACCAACCAACAACCAATGAGATGGACTACGGTCCACCTATATTCCAACCATTTTTATAAATAAATAACTCTTACTAAGCTTTAATGCTATTTTTTTTTTAAGTTCCCACTAGATCTACGATCTGTCGATCCCACTTGAAAAATAAAAACATCAGATTCATTAATCCCAGAAACATCCGTCTAACAATTAACTTCATCTTTGCTTATTTTTCACATATTCACATTCCTTTAAAGTTAGTCTTAAAATAGACTAACCCCACCTCGCCGAGGCGCCCTCACACCTAAACCGTCACAATGTTAAACACCAACATCATCTCATCTGCCCTATATTTGATCTTATTATCCTCTCATCTTGGCCATACCCTTTGTCAGTCCAGATCCAATGACAAAACCATCATCCTGCTCGCCGGGCAGAGCAACATGGCGGGCAGAGGTGGTGTGATCAATGACCAATGGGACGGTATAGTGCCCGATGACTGCAGTCCAACTTCATCGATCCTTCGCCTCAATGCGAAACATCAATGGGTTGTAGCGACGGAGCCGCTTCACCGTGACATTGATACAAATCATACTTGTGGGGTTGGGCCAGCGATGTCGTTGGCCCACGCAGTTGTGAGGAAATCTTTTGGCATTAGAGAGGTGGGGCTGGTGCCTTGTGCCGTGGGTGGGACTAATATTAGTCACTGGTCTCGTGGTGGTCATTTGTATAATCAGTTAGTTAGAAGGGCAAAGGGTTCGTTGCGTGATGGTGGGACAATTCAAGCTTTGGGTTGGTATCAAGGGGAGAGTGATACGCTCTTAAAGCAAGATGCTGATGCTTATAGAAGGAGATTGTTGAAGTTTTTTTTGGATTTTCGGACTGACCTTCAATCACCTATGCTTCCAATTATCCAGGTATGTAAACAGTGATAAATCAATCTTCAAGAACCGCAATATTATTTTGAATGTGAATCAGTCTGTTAAAGAATTTGTATTTACTTATCAATCAATTACATTATACTAAAAGCGAAACATAGAGAACATTTGGCAAAATATTGTAAAATGTTTTCTCTCCAAAACCACAATATTTCATACTTTTTACTACTAAGTCTATTTATAATATTTATATCCATTATTTTTGGTAAAATTTATTGTCACTAGAATTATTTAACAGCCGTGCATTGCACGGGGTTTAATCTAGTTATGTACTATTTATGTAATCCTACATTTAAATTTGGATTTTTCCGAGCTATGCCCCTGGTTTTTTCGATTTCTAAGCTTTATCCATGCATTTTCAAAGTTATAAATTGTGCCTTTCACCTCATTGATATTTTATCAACAATACCCTTTGGAAGCCATATTCGTTAACAAAAATGAAGTTATTTTATCAACAATGAAATTGTGGCGTTATTAATTTGACACGTATTCCGTTCTAATTGGTTTAACTTTTTAAAAAAAATTTAAAATCAGAAAATGAAATAATAAAAAAAGGTTATTGTTAACGTCAAAGATTATTGTTAATAAAAATTTAGTGAGGTTAAGGGGCACATCTTAGACGTTTGAAAGGCATGCACACAACTTATAAACCGAATAAGTTTGGAGGCATAACTTTGATAAACTTAAAAACACTTT
Organism: Chenopodium quinoa; assembly: GCF_001683475.1. Lineage (NCBI taxonomy): Eukaryota > Viridiplantae > Streptophyta > Magnoliopsida > Caryophyllales > Amaranthaceae > Chenopodium > Chenopodium quinoa. Next base: position 3,099,007 of record NW_018745248.1, on the reverse strand, counting down.
AAATTTTGACAGTTTGCTATGAGTAGACAATATTTACTACTCCGTATTTACATAATTAGCCTTGCGTTTTGCTAATACAAGTGTGCTTGTTTGGTTCATATGGGTATTATTTTCCCATGAAAAATGCTATTTTTAGGAAATTACTATTTTTATAAACTTTCTGGGAAATACTAGAGAGTAGTAGCTTGGTAGTTTTATGTAATTTATTGGAAAAAACGTGGGATTTCAACTATTAATCTCAACCAAACTTCTATTTGCGCAAGCACTTAGAGCACCTAGATCATATTTTGCTAATTTGACACGGTAACGGACACAGTTCTAATATTTTGTACTCCATAAATTTGTGGGAAGGCTAACAGGAGTATAGGACTCATATAGTCATATATTGGGACATGAGGACCATGAGGTTACTAAATCGGGTATGCAGCCACAAATTATGGTATACTGCCAATCAATCTATGATAACTCTTGACAAAATGACTCAAATTATTAATGGTGGGGCTCAATGTATTTTCCTGCAATAATAGCTGAAAGTTCTTTTTATTTGTTTTTTTTTTATTATTATTTATTTATGTATTTATTTTATTTGTATATTATTATTATTATTAACCTTATTATTAACCTTATTATTATTATTAGGGCTTGTTTGGTTGATGTAGGAAGTAAATTCCCATGGGAAATTCTAATTCATGGGAAATTACTTCCTTTATTAAAATTCCTAAGAATTACATAAATATGTTTGGTTGTCATGTGGGAATTTATAAATCAAGGGAATTGTGAATGACTAAGAGAGGGGTGGGTAAGTAACTTCCCATGTTTTGTAGGAAGTGAAAATTCTCATAAATTATGATTTCCCCCATTTTTACTTTTTAATGTCAACCAAACAACATACCCAAAAGGAAATTCATGGGAATTTTGAGTGCCCATGGAAATTAAAGGCAACCAAACAAGCCCTTAGTATGTTCATTATTATTATAATTATTATTGAGTGAATTTTTGGATAGAGAAAATTGTGAAAAAAAACTTTTTAAAATGGTCGACTTTTTGAAAAATGACCTTTTAAGTTGTTATTTGTTTGTATGAGGTACTTGGGTGAGCTTTCGAGGTGGTCAATGTCGGAGCTTCGACGTTGACTATCAAATGTTAGTCACGTGTCTTATTTAAAAAAAAATTAAAAAAATTTCCCAAATTTCCCCCCTTTCTCGACCTCCGTGAGAATACTATATGAAAAGGTTAGATCGATAAATGAGTGGAATTAAAAAAAGACACGTGACTAATATGTGATAGTCAACCCCGAAGCTCCAGTGTTGAGCCGTTGATCACAATGCAAGCTCACCCAAGTACCCCATACAAACGAAATAAAACTTAAAAGGTTCTTTTTCACAAGTTTTCATTTAAAAGGTCCTTTTTAAAAAAGTCGACCACTTAAGAAGTTTTGTTTCCCAATTTTCTTTTTTGGATATTGACATAGTCCTTTATCATTTGTCAAGTTTGAAAATTAAAAAAACTTATCGTGTAAAATACTTTTATACAAATTGGTTAGAGCTCCCTTTACGATTTTAGAAATTCTTGAGATCAATTCTCATCACCAGCCATTATGTCTTTCTAAACACCAAAAAAAAAAAATTACGAATAAGATCAATATACTGCAAACAATGATATATTAAAGTAATAGTCAGCTAGCTAAAATTATTGTATGATGTTATTGCTCAATAATTGATTGTGGAATTTAATTAAATGATTTCTGCTGCGTAGAAAGCTAAGATAACTTTGTTGGATCTCCTAGAATTTTTCTGCTTATTTCATTCTTTTGTTGCTTCAATTGCATCTATACACCCGAGAATCAGTAGTCTGTTGTAATGGAAGCAGCTAATATTGTAACCAAATTTGTCCCGCGTTCTCTGTTTGCCAAATCGATAATTGTTCCCAAGCTGTAATTTCTGTGCAAATGACTTATAACTAATATATTAAAAAGAAGAGGAAACATGCTGTGTTAGTGATAAGAAAGGCCAGATGAAATTTATTCCTTTCATCCTACAGTAATATACAGAGTAATTATTTGCAGCCCAAAAATTTACCCCTAATCTCTTCAAATGAGTAGGCATATTCGGCAGACTTAGGCTAATATGGATTAATGCGGTAGTAATACTACCTACACCGAGAATCACTTAGGTGTGATGGCTTATATATCACCCAAATTATTGATGATATGTATGATATTTTTTTATTACATTTACACTGACAATAAATTATTTGAAGTGCCATGAATATGAGGAACATATGTTCTGCTGCCAAGTAGAACTCTGTCTCCCCTTGACTCCTTGAGTCCTTTAACCTTTCAAGATATTTCCTATTAAGGCTGAAGCGCGTTTACAATATTTGTTGCATACAGGTAGCCATAACATCAGGAGACGCGCGTTTCATAGAAGAAGTGAGGCAAGCTCAGATGGGAGTTGATCTTATGAATCTCGTGACAGTCGATGCCAAGGGACTGCCTTTGGAGCCAGATAATCTTCATCTCACTACACAAGCACAGGTCGAACTTGGAGAGAAATAGGCCCATACCTTTTTGCAGTTCCTACCAGTACATGTACAAAGTAATGCTGGCAGTTTCTTAGTACAAAATGATGCTGCTAATATTTTACATAATAATTTCTTATACACAGCCCTTATTGCTTTGATCTTGATTTTTCTTAGATTGCAATAGCAGTACATAAACATTATTTTTTTCATTTTTAAATCCTCTACTTTGTTAACATTAAAATATTTTATTTGCTGTACAAGAAATGATATTGATATAATGATTTTTTTTTGGCAAAAACCTTCTTGTATTTCAAATGTACTGTTAGTGTTAATTTCATAAACCTGTACAAAATTGTCTATTTGACATACTCAAACTATCCCTTACCTTCCTACACTTATTTAAATAAGAAAATTACAGATAATAATATTGGAAAGATGTGAAATATAGTATATATATATATATGATTCTTTATCTATGGAAAAAAAAAAATTTAAATTTTTAGGAAGCTTTCAAGATTCAAGGTTTTGTAGGGAGACCATGGAAACTATACAAATAATGACTCCACCTTTGGATACACCTTTGATAGTTTGGTGTACAAAATCATGCCATTTTCGCAACAAGTTTAGGCATGTTTTAAGGGTAGTGTTCTTTTGGATGAATTAAAATTTGTTACCAAAAAGAAAGAAAATTACAACCATTAACAACCAAATCAATTTTCATATGTATAGCAATAACCTAAACTAATTGAGCTTTCCAAAATACACGAGCAATTAGGAAATTCTTAACAACAATTGTTGGTAGTAGTTATTCCAATAACATATAGCAAATTCGAATTGATTCTCTTTCCTAATTAATTTCATATGAAAATGACGCTAAATACGGAGTAATAAATATTGATGCTACTCTATATAACAAAATGTTATTGTCTCTTAGCCAAAAATAATTTAATATACAGAGATTAACATGACAATAACCAAGCTAACTATCATGCTTTTCTTATTCAATGTTGCACCAACCTATGCAGAGTTACCGCAGGACATATTCATCCTAGCGGGCCAAAGCAACATGGCTGGCCGTGGTGGAGTCACGAACGGCAGATGGGACGGGTTCGTACCACCTGAGTGCCAGCCCAGCCACAATATCCTTCGTCTTGATGAGCAACAGAGTTGGGTGCCAGCTCATGAACCACTTCATGTGGACATCGACCTAAATAAGACTTGCGGTATTGGCCCTGGCATGGCGTTCGCCAATGCCGTTGAATCGCTTGGTGGATCAGCAAAATTTGGTGTCTTGGGCTTGGTCCCCTGTGCTGTAGGTGGGACAAAGATCATTCAATGGGAAAGAGGAACGAACTTTTACAATCAATTGGTGACACGGGCTAAAGCGGCCATGATAGGCGGTGGCAGAACCCGAGCCGTGTTGTGGTATCAAGGGGAGGCTGATACGGTCAAGCTTGAGGATGCTAAAGCTTATGGAGGGAGGATGGAGAATTTTATCTCTGATTTGCGTTCTGATCTTGGAGACCTATCTCTCTTAATAATTCAGGTAATTAATAAACTTCGTCATTTGGTTAATCAATCTTAAGAATCGTACCATAGGTTTTTGTTTGGACTTTTTGTGATAAACTAATTTATGTACATCAAGTTTTGTGAAAAACTACATTATTAAAAAAAAAAAAAAAAGAAAAAAAGTAGTTGTAAGAAATTGAACTTTCTTTATATACATTAATAATTCTTATATGCATAATTACTTCTATAACAACCTTACTCATTTCCACAAGACTATTCTACTAAGTTCTTCAACTTCATTATGGCAAAACTACATAATTACGTCTTATAGTATATCATACACGAATATGTTTATTGTATTGTTCTTATTTTATTTTTTTACTTGCAATGATTTGTACATTTCTTATCAAACGAATAATGAAATACTATTATATAACTGTGTATGTTCTTTTTACCTTATTTGGTTTTAACTAAAATTTTGTTTACTGACACTATTATTTTAAATTATTTTTATCGAACCGAAATTACTTTTGCCGACTGAAATTATTATTACAGAACTTAAATTATTTTTAATAACTTAAAATTAATTTTACTGTAGTGAAAAAAATATTTTTACTGATTATCTATTATATTTTATTTTAATGTTACTGATTTGTATTAAACTGAAATTTTTTAAGCTAACCTTATTTTTACTACACTAGAGTTATTTTTTTATAGAACGTGTTTTTAAGGTAAAGAGAACATGATCTAAAAATGAACGAGGGAGTGTAGTAAAAAAAAAAACACTTATCAATATAGAGTGAGATGTGTAGTATTCACACTAAGCTATTGTAGAAGAAACCTCCCTAATTCTTCTCTATATTACATATCCTAAAACAAAAGATCGAAAAATACATCATATTTTCTTTAATTTTATTAATTCTGTTTGCGGATTGAATCTGTCAATACTATTTCAGGTGTGTTCTTTTCACCTTATTTCGTGCACCTAAATCTTTCTGAACGTGACTTAACTAAAATTATCTGAACTTAACTGAGCTTATATGAACTTGTTTGGGCCGAGTCCATTGTCCTAGGCCCATTGACTTGGAATTATGAAAATACCCATCCATGATCCAGCCCATCATTAGTTAGAGTAAAGTACAGATTTACCCCTAATCTGTCCAATTAATTACAACTTCTGCCACCTGAAAGTACATCTATAAATAGCTTTCCAATAATTAATAATGATAACTTTTTTAATCCTCTAACCTTCTCTCTCTAATTTCTCTCTCTTAAGTACTCCCTCTCTCTAGAAAGTACATTCGCTGACTTAAGCAATAGAGTGGCTTTCCTAGGCCCCCGGGGCCCCCTCTCTTTTGCAGGCGTAGCTCTCGAACAGCAAGGCGGAGCTGAAGGAAATTTGGACATTGATTGGACTTAGCCTTAAGACATCTTGATATTATTACCCTAACACCAAGGAGTATTCTGTTTTCAGTAACATGTGGCGCCGTCTGTGGGAATAACTAACAAGAAGTCATGGTGAACACTAGGCGTTTCCGCATCACATATCAAGATGCTACTAGACAAGCTCCATTTCTCTCGGCTAGGCATCCCCATATAGTCGAGGAGGTGACCCCCCAGGCTGGGAGCGACCCCGTAGGCGAGGTGAACAGCCCCCAGGTAGTCACCCGCCGATACTTGGATCCGCTGGCAACCCAGATCAACAGGAACCTTAAGGAAAGCCCGAGGGCACTTGTCAACCAGGGCAGGGGGCAAAGTAGGCAGGGTAACACTCCACAGCTTAACCCCCAACCTCACATATCACATCTCCATCAAGCCTCCTCTCGGCCTTAGCATTAGGAATCTCATCGCTTTCAACCACATCAGTCTCCCAACCCCCAACGGGAGTCAAGGCAGCCAAACCGTTCAAGAGATGCAAGAGAGATAATAAATGACCGAAGGCTGAGGGAAGGAACTCTAGATGCCTGAGAGATAATCAACTCCAGGTGGGAGAACTCAAAAGAAGAAGATGATCCCCCCCAGAGAGGTCGAACCAGGGTTCACTCTCGGCACGGATCAACATGGTACCAGAACAACTTGGTTAACTCATCTACTTCAAGACTGAAGGGAAGGACTTCTTATCCCACTCGTTCAGCAAGCAAGAGTCCTGAGCGTCCTTCCTCCCCCGGGCCGAGGAGGCTTGGGATTGTCAAGAAAATTACCCCCTTAAGCCATGAGATAATGAATATCCTCATTTCTCTTAAGGTCAAAATCCCCATGTTTGACCCATTTGATGGAAATTCAGACCCAACGGACCATTTGAACGCTTACAAAGCACCAAATGGGAGTCCCAACAGGGTGTGAAGCCTCATGGTGTAGATTCTTCCCTACCACTCTCAAAGGCATAGCTCAGACATGTTTCAACAACCTTACCCTAGGGAGCACAAGAACGTTTGACATGCTGGCTGCCAATTAAAAAAGCATTTCATCCTTGGGAGTAGGCAAACAAAGACTAGTGTTCATCTAATGATGGTGAAGCAAGGAGAGAATGATAGTCTTAAAGACTATATCAAGAGGTTCAACACCGAGTCTATGCTTATCCCCGAACTCCAAGATAATGTTTCTTTCACAACCCTTCTCTTCAGACTCAAGTCCAACAAGCTGAAATTTGAACTTGTGCATGATAAAGTCATTACCTTCTCTGAAGCCATAGAAAGGGCTGAAAGAATCATTGAAGCAAGTGAGGTGTGCAAGGCACTCGTGGTTAACAACAAGGGGAAAAGAAAGCAAGAAGATAACTATCATGAGAACAAGAATAGAAGGTCGAGGAGGGCTAAGATTAATGATGAAGGACTCAAGTACGACGCTGATAGGCGTGAGATTTATTTGGATATAAAAAACAAGGCTATCCTCTCCAAGCCTAATCCAATGAATACGCCGATAGAACAAAGGAGCAAGAAGTTCTTGTTTGAATACTATAAGGAGTGCGGTCACACCACCCGAAACTGCAGAGAACTCAAGAGAGCCTTGGAAAAGCTAGTAGAAGAAGGAAAGCTTAACCTATATCTTAAGTTCCCCCCCCCCCCCCCCGAAAGATAAAAAAAGAAGCAAGGCTTCCAAGGTTGTGCAGGAAGCCCATAGCTCAGCTGAAACCAACATGATAATCAATGTCATAGCCAGAGGATTTTCCTCCAGGGGTTTGTCTAACAGGGCACGCAAGGGTCATTTGCGATCGCTTGAAGAACCTATCTACGATATTGTCACTCCCTCATCCACCCCGAAAAACCTCCTCATGGTGTTTGGGGATGATAATTCTAAGAAAATTCAAATGCCCCATGATGACCCTCTAGTGATCCATATGAAGATGGCTAATGCTAAGGTCAAGAACATCTTAGTGGATAGTAGGAGTCCAGCTGACATTATTACTTAGAAGTGCCTAGAACAAATGCGTTTTGGCAGGGGAGACCTCACACCCTTAGACAAACAATTAGTTTGCTTTGGCGGGCAACATGTTTACTCCCTAGGAACGATCAAGCTACCCGCCCGCTTGGGGGAAAAGAAGAAGGGGAGGAGCTTGGTACACACGTTCTTAGTAGTGGATACCCCTCTTCCATATAACATGATTATTGGCCAGCCTCTATTCAACAGGGTCAAAGCCGCAATCTCAAATTATCACTTGCTCCTTCAATTCAAGATATATGATGGCTCGGTAGGGAAAATATATGAAGATCAGTTTGAGGGAAGGAAATGCTAAGTAGATATCTTGAAGTAACCTGAGGACTCAGTCAATCAAAAAGATAAGGGGGCCAAGCGGAAGGCAATGGATGTTGATGAACCCCAGCTCCCCATAATGAACATCTACATGACTGAGAATCTTAAGCAATACGGTAGGCCTAAGCATATTGAGGAGGATGAAAGAATACCTTTGAGGGATGACCCCGCTCGGACTGTGAGAGTGGGAAAGAACTTAGACCCCCAGCTCAAGAAAAAAATAATTCAAGTGCTTAGAGAATTTAAAGACATCTTCGCTGTTACATCAGAAGAAATGTCGGGCATAGAACCCGAAGTGATGATGCATGAGCTGAATATCAGGAAGGGCTACAATCCCATCAAGTAGAAACTCTGACATGCCGGGCCAGAGAGAAACAAATCTGCAGCTGCTGAGGTCAAGAAGGTTCTCGAAGCAGGTTTCATTTGAGAATGCCAATATATCGAGTGCCTATCTGATGTTGTGCTTGTTAGGAAGCCAAATGGCTCTTGGCGTATGTGTGTGGACTTTACAGATTTGAATAAGGCATTTCATTGCTGGTTGGTGGATTTCATCGCTGGTCACACCCTCCTAAGCTTCATGGATGCCAATGCGGGGTATCATCAGATACCCATGTCAGAAAAAGCTCAAGCCCACACGGCCTTCATCACTAGCCAAGGGGTATACTGTTATAATGTGATGCCATTCGGCTTGAAGAATGCCGAGGCTACATACCAGCGCCTGATGAATAAAATCTTTGAAGGGTAGCTAGGCTAGAATGTTGAAGCTTATATTGATGCCATGATTATTAAAAGCAAAAAGAGCTCATACCATATAGCAGACCTAAAGGAGACATTCACTACCCTTAAAAAATATAAGATGAAGCTCAATCCCAGCAAGTGTGTCTTCGGGGTACAAGGAGGAAAGTGCCTGGGCTTTATGGTTGATCATTGTGGAATTGATGCCAACCCAGAAAAAATCTAGGCCATCCTTGACATGGAATCCCCCCAAAATGTGAAAGAGGTGCAACGCCTTACAGGTTGCTTTGCTTCGTTGGGGCAGTTTCTATCCCGATGAGCTGACAAGAGAAAGCCTTCCAGCAATTAAAAGAGCATTTGATGAACACCCCGAAGCTCGTCAGCCCCTTCCCTAGGGTAAAATTGTTCGTATACTTAGCCATATCAGACTATGCCCTGTGTGCGGTTCTTGTTGCCGAGAAAGAAGAAGGCCAAGTACCCGTCTACTTTGTCAGCCATGCCTTAAGGGGGGCTGAGACACGGTATACTTTCGTCAAGAAAGTGGTGTACGCTTTAATCATGACAGAAGCAAGTTAAAGTCATACTTTTAAGCACACCCAATAAAAGTTCTCACTAGTCAGCCAATCAAGAAAGTGTTAGAAAGCAAAAACCATTCATCCCGGATGACAGATTGGTAAGATTAATTGGCTGACTTTAGAATTGAGTTTGAGCCCTGTAAGGCCATCAAGGCACAAGCCTGGCGGACTTCATACCGAAATGCGCCCATAGGCCTACCCCGGTAGACATCTCCACCCCTTAGACTCTTTATGTGAATGGGTCGTCTAGTAAGGCCGAAAGTGGGGCAGGGCTAGTCATAACCTCCCCAAATGGAGAGAAATTCGAATATGCTTTCAAGATAGCTTTCCATGCTTCAAAAAATGAGGCTGAGTACGAAGCCCTAATTTGGGGCTAAACTTATACAAATAGATGAAGTTCAAGTCAGTCCAAGTATGTTCAGATTCACAGCTCATTGTGGGGGAAATGACAGGAGAATTTGAGGTAAAAGAGGAAAACATGAAGGCCTATTTTGAGAAGGCTGAAAGCTTAGCAAAAGCATTTGACAACTTTGAGATTAAGCACATTCCCCACTTAGAAAATTAGTAAGCTGATGCTCTTGCTCGCTTAGCAAGTTTAGTTGAGGGGATAGCCCCCCGAAATATCATGTGGCAAGTTTTGGAGAAACTAAGTACTCAAAGGCCAGCAATCATGGAAATTGATAGAGGGGAGACTTGGATGGATCAGATCATTCTATGCTTAAAAGGGGAATTACATGAGGATACCCCTGACTTCAAGATGATCAAGAAACAGGCTAAATGGTTCGTGCTGCATGACAGGACCCTTTATAAAAAATCTTTCACTCACCCGTTGCTCAAGTGCATCACCGCGGAGGAGGGGGACTATGTGCAAGGGGTTAGCCTAGGCCCATAATCACATATGTGCGTAGGAGTTCCAGAAAGAACATTTCAGCAGCTTGATGCTATGCTGAAAAATTCTATATACTCTCGGCCAGACGAGTATGCCCCTTTTTTCTCTCTTTATAAACTTCCCAGCCGAGAGTATCCCTCACTCAACCCCTCGGCCTACGCCCAGCCAAAAGCCTGACTCCCCATATCATACTTCCTATGACCGACTCTCAACCCCTTGACGAGAGGACAATGTAGGTCGTTCTCTACCCTTCCCAAAAGCCAAACTAAATTTATAAACACTCGACCAACCTAATACTAGTATATGGCAAGTCAAGGGTCGAACCCAAAGGAATGAGTAGGTGCAAACTATAGTCAAAATCAAGCTACCTCGAAGATTGAAGTGAGAAAATGGTTGGTACTATGGTAACAAAGCTAGATTGATTAAGTAATTCAAGATGCTAAACACTAGGGATATAGGTTCCACATGCAAGTTCAATAATCATGCTAATTGATAGCTCATTCAATTGATTCAAGCATTGCAAAGGACAAACAATAATAGCAATCAAAAGAATCCAAAAGCCATCTCCTATAGGCCAAGCTAGGGGTCACTATGAATGTCTAATCAAGGCGAATCACAATCAAACTCAATCAATTAAAGCAATTCTCAAATTGATGGTTCATGTCATTAAGAATTGCAATGCAATCTAGATTAATCTTATAGGTTGATCACTCCTAATCTAATTAATCACATGCAAAACTATGTCAACCAATTTAATTGCAACAATTCAATCAATCAATGATCATCAACTAGCACAAATAATCAATCAAGCATGCTTCCCCTTCTCCTTAGCAACTAATCTACTCACTAATTATGGTGTAACCCAAGAACAAATCACTAGAGATTGCATTGATCGTCATTATAAGCCAAAATCAAGAGAAAATAATATTAACTACAATATCAAATTCAAATCCAAGGAAATCAAAACAATCAAACATGAATCTAAGACAAACAAGTAAAGAGATGAACCACAAGAAGAGATTCTCACTAATATTAATGATTGAAGATGAAGAAATCCAAACTTGATTGAACCAATGTTGAAATACAAATCCAAATCCAAGAACTTTTCTCTAACTTCTCTCTCTAAAACTAAGCTAATGAAAATTATCTAAAAGTTAGTTTTTAAAAAGGAATTACAAGTATATTTATAAGCAAAGAAGGAAATCGGGTTCCTCGCACCCTCTCTAAGAAATCTCGTCGGCGCGGAGAAATGGGTACAGAACCCATAACAAACTCCGCGGGCTGTCTAAGCAACACCCGCGCCCGCGGGTCTTCTAGCCAGCGCCCGCAACAAAAGCCACTGAGCCCACGGAAAGGGGGCGGCAAATGCCCTGCTCCCAAAGAGTAATTGGAGGCCCGCGGTCTCTCTAATCTGGAGCACCCTCTCAAATCTACCCGCGCCCGCGGGGAGCCCTCGGAGCAACTGCAGGGAGTTCTTGGTTGATTTTTGTTGTTTTGGTGCAACAAACCTGCACCCCGTGGGTTTTGGCAAAAGCTGATGCCCTCTCCAAGGCCTCTCCATGCAGATTGCTTCCTCCTTGCTTAGTCAGTATAGCTCATCTTGATCCCTTTGCAAAGACAACTCCTAAGTACCTACAAAAGCAAAAAACGGAAAGAAATAAAAGGGTAAAAGAGCCAAATAAAAGGAAAATACGAAGAAAACACGAAAAACACAAAGAAAGAAGGAAAAAGAGGAACTAAAGGAAAAAGGACCAAAAATAAGAGAAGAAAGCATGAAAATGGGATGAAATCATCCAAAAGACTACCCTATGAGTGCCATAATTGACACTCATCACCCCTCAGCCAGGCATTCCCTTTGGTTTCACAGTAGTCTACTACCCTTATAGCTTCTATTCCTCGCCTATGCCTACACCTCAATTTCACTCCTCCGCTAGGCCATGCTAAAATTTTCATGTACAACATACATACCCAACCCCAAATTTGACCTAGCCATATTGAAAAAAATAAAAAATATTTGAAATTCAAAACTCAAACGTTAAAATTCAACAATTCCCAGCAGAAAATTCCAAATTTAAATTCGAAACATTCAAGTAAAAAAACATCAAACATGCATTTGGATCAATAAAAATTCAATAGGAGAATGAAAATCTTCACCTACCTCTTGAAGATCTAGTTGATTTTGGAAGAACTTAAGTGATGTGAACTTGGGTGATGTGACTTCAACACTCTAACTCTCAAGAACTTGGGAGAAAATTAAAGAGAATTTTTGAGAATTTCTCTAAGGAAAATGAAAGAGTGATAAGCAAATGAAGTGAGGAGGGGGTTCATATGTTTAAAGCTAAGGATATTGAAACTCCTCAAAACCCTGGCTCAAATAGGCTTAAGTGATGCTTGAGCCTAGAAAAACCACCATTGAAGGATTAAGCTTAATTACAATCTTAATTAAGCATTCAGCCATCATTAGTTAAACTCTTAATCCCAAGCTTAGCCAAAAATCAAGACAAGACATGCCCTCAGCAATATACATGGAGCTCATCCTTAAGAAAAATATTCAGAAAGGAGAAAAGCTCTTAGTTATCGTCATTCCTCATCTAGCTAAGCTCTCGGATAAATTCTCAAAAAACCGCTCAGTCATCTCAATTAAAGTATTTATAATGCATTGCTTGGGGATTGTTTTCACCCTTGCAACTCGCTTGTGGTTCTTTTTAGCTCTCATGATCACTTGAGGCTCGTTAGCCCTTGGGTACGCCTCAAAATCCACTCCGGTCTACACGACAGCTTCTCTCATCTTCATTCCGCGTCATATCCAAATTTCATGTGATCTCGTTCCCACGTCACGCATGGAGCTAAATGTTTGGGACAAGTCCATTGTCCTAAGCCCATTGACCTATAATTACGAAAATACCTCTCCATGATCCAGTCCATCATTAGTCATAATAAAGTACGGATTTACCCCTAATCTGTACAACCTCTGCCACCTAAAATTACACCTATCAATAGCTCTCCAATCATTAATGAAAGAAAATTTTTTCTAATCCTCTAACCTTCTCTCTCTACTTTATCTCTCTAAAATACTCTATCTACTTTCTCTCTCTAGAAAGTACATTCGCTGACTTAAGCATCGGAGGGGTTTTCTCGGGTCACACCCCCGGGGCACTTACCTTCTCTCTTTTGCAGGCCTAGCTCTCGGACAGCAAGGCAAAGATGAAAGAAATTCGGACATCCATTGGACTTAGCCTTAGGATATTTTGATATTATTACCCTAACACCGTGGAGTATTCTGTTTCCAGAAACAAAACTTATTAGACCTTATTGAACTTATTAGACCATATTGAACTTATTAGAACTTATTGGAACATATTGGATCTTATTATTAGATCGACTTGATTAGAACTTATTGGAACTATTACACCTTATTTAACTTATTGAAACTTATAAAACTTTATTGAATTTTTGTTTATAATCAAACCTTATTGAAATTATTAAACCTTATTAAACTTATTCAGCCTTATTAAACCTATTGTAACTTATCTGAATTGATATAAACTTATCTCAATTTATTATTCATGAAACTTATTTTATAAGATGAAGAGATTGAATAAGCCCTTAGTTTGCATTCATAAAAGCATTAAATTATTTTGCTTATTGTAAACAACCTTCGTTTTTATTTAATTGATACTTTTTGACTTTAGCACTATTCACACACCATCCATTGACCGTGTTTTGTATTTTATACGTAATGGAAAATATAGTTATGTGGGATCTTGTTAAATTCGTCACTTTATATGCTTTGAAAATATCAACGTTTCATAATTTTTACTTATTAATAACTAAATATATTAGTGATTGAATAAGTGCATTAGCAAAGTGACTAAGAAACGTGTGAACTAAAAAGAAACGGAGGAAGTATATTTTAGTTTTTTTTTTTTATATTTATCTTCATAATAATCAGCATTAAAGTTTTAAACTTAGATCTTTCTATTATCTCTAATACATCACATGTTATATACATTGAGTAATTCCCGAGCCATATTCTTTTTATTTTTTTTTGTTTTATTTATTGAAAGATTCATGTTCGGTATTAAAAATCATTAGTAACTAGGTTAGATCCCGTGTCATGCACAATTTTTCACTCTTTGTTAAGGAGTATCAATTTTAAATTATATTTAAATATAAAAATATAATTTGGTTGAAATCTATTTCTTATTTTATCCCGAATAAAGCAACTTAAAATATTATAGTTTTATCTTTTATGACTACATATTATATTTTTTTATTCAAGATTTCTTCTATTTTGAATCTTGATGGTATACTTATTTTAATTTTTTTTCTTCACATTTAATAATTTCATTCACCAATTATCTTAGGTTGAAAGATATATATTCATGAGTCTGATCTTTTAATATAAATTATCATTATTAATCAATAACTAATTACTCATATGAGCTTAGAAATCTAAGTTGGTAAATATCTAAATATATTATTTTACAATTATTTTCCTATACTTTGGAAGAAAACATTTTTAGTACATACCAGAAAAATGGCACGTGTCATTGCTAGTATGTCTTTTAGTATATAGTTATTTATTGATTGTTATAAAAGTCTCTAGATAAGTCATAATTGAAGTAGTAGTAGTAGTTTGAATTTCCTTTTTTACTGATGCATTTGAAAAAAAAAAAAAGTAGTAGTTTTAGAATTTCCTTTTTTGTTAATTTAATTATATATGTTTGGGATATCTATCAGGTAGCATTAGCGTCAGGAGAAGGTACATATGTGAAGGCAGTGAGAGAAGCTCAACTTGGTATCAAATTGCCAAATGTTAAAACTGTGGATGCAAAGGGACTTCGGTTAAAAACAGATCATTTGCACCTTACAACTATGTCACAAGTTCATCTTGGGCTCATGTTGGCTCGTTCTTTTTTAGATATTTCCCATAAGCCTTATGATTCTCTTAGAATAAATGTAGCTAATAATTCGTTAATGTAAGTAATATAAGAGCATCTCCAATGGATTTTTAAAAAGACTTGCTTGCAAACTTAAAAAGTATTAAATTAGTAGCTTGACCATTGAAACAATAATACAATCCTGCTTTGTTGAGCAACACCGCTCACTTGAGCAACACTGCTTGAAATAATTGAAGCAATTTTTTTTTTCTTACAAAAATTATAAGACTTAGTTACTATTAATTGTATTCGTACGTGTGGGACACAATTAAGATATGAGTAGAAGATATATGCTGCTTTTATTTGGGCGCATCACTTTCATTCTTAAAATTTATTTTTTATTAAAAAAACCAAATTATGTTTTTTTTATTATTATATTTTTGTAAATTTTTTTACAAAAAGAATAAATAGGTTATTTTCCTAAATGTGTCCAAAAAAAGAGTTTATTATAAAAAAAAAAACCAATCACAAGTACGTATGATGTATTAAGCATAATGGTTATATATTATTCAAAATTTTGATCTACCATCAAATATAAATAAAAAATAATTGCTTAATTTGGCAAGTTACAAAGTGTTGTAGCCAACCAATGGGGAACTTTGTAGCTTAAAATTATTGTAGTTTAAAAAATATATGATGTGGAAAGCCAAGCTACAATACCTTGTATTTTGCCATTGGAGATGCTTTAAGGATTTTAGCAAAGAATAGTGATAATTTAGATTTAAAACGCATATTGAAAATCTTGACTTGATCACTTTTCTAGAACTGTGCTAGTTTTGACCTTTATGTCCCTATTTTACGAGTATTTTTTTAAGAACAAAACGTTTTGTATGAGACTAGAGTTATTTGAGACCGGACTCATAATAAAAATGGCTTGGGCCTGACAAACCCGATCAAAGCCCGCTCATCATTTTATAAAATTCCTAAATGTTTTCATTTTCATCATTTTCCTCAAATTTCGAGCGCCGTCATTTTCTTAAATTTTGAACGCTTTCATTTCCTCAATTTTCGAACGCCTTTGTTTCCTAAAACTAGATAAAACTCGTGTGTTGCACGATTTAGATAATTTTATTATTATGCATATGAAATAATTTTGTTATCATACATAGAAATTAAATTTTTCATTTGTGTAAAAATGTGTGGCAATAATTTTTTTTTTTTTTAAAAATCTATAATGTAGATTAAAATAATAATTGTTGAAAAAATTAAAATAATAATGACAATTAATGACAACATCAATAGAATTAAGGGGAAACTTTATAGTGTGAGAATGACATGTAGGATAATTTAAGGGATGATGATGTCAGCAATGTTTTGTTTTAGTAATATTTAATAGATTTCAGAGCATTCAAATCTCCAAATTTCAGAGAATTCAAATCACAAAAATGGAGAAATCAAACAACACGATCATAATTGAAGGAGAATCTAATTCACTTATAGAATCAATTTCGAGGTCAATTACTGCTGAAAAAGGTATAATTTGTTTCATAATTTTCAAATCTTATTTAATTTTAGATCATAATTATATAATTACAGATCGCATTGAATTTGTACAATCAATTTTGGGTTTATAAGTTTTCGCAAATCATTATTGCAATTTTGCATGCGATTTAAATTAGCATCCAATCAATTTCGACTTATAATTTTCATGCAAGGCTAATTTAATTTCAGATCGATTTAATTTCAACTTATAATTTGCATGCAAGGCTAATTTAATTTCAGATCGTAGTTAGTTTTGACTTATAATTTGCATGCTGTAGCGAATACTTTCAAGCTTTTAAAAATCCCACTAGCTTGAACCCCACTGTGATCATACACTAAAGTACGGTGGCGTCCAAAAGGGAAGAAGATAGAGCAAAAGAGTCGCCAACAAGTTTTTTAGGAACTTGTAAACCGTTCATAGGATGAAGGTTACACCCCTTAACGATCCAAGAGATCGTCAACACCATAAGGTCATGAACCAAATAAGGGTTCGGGGATGATGGTACAAATCCAACCTAAAAGAGATTGAACCTGCCCTAATAATAGGCCTCTACTTTATTCTGCTCGTATTTATGTGCGCTTTCTAACTAACATACAATCAATAGGATTAACCCTAAACCTGTTTAATATATGTTGGTTGAATTTAATGCACAAATAAACTATTATTGGCGATCCCTTGAATTAATAATCACAATTAACCTAACAAGATTATTAATATCTTATTAAGTGTGGTTGCAAATACCAATTCCCTTTAACATGCAATAAAAGGTGATCAAGCAATAACAATAATAATATGCATATCAAGCAACATAATAATAATCATCATCATTAATAATCATAAATATTAGGAAGAATATAGGAAGCATCATACTTTTAATCATACTTAATATTAAAGATACCCTAGACATGATACTAGGAATCATAAATAACAATCTAAGCATGATATCTACATCATGAAATCAATTAAACCATTAAAGTACTTACTTGGATGCCTCGTACCTCTTTCTAATTACAAAATACACGCGTTAGTAACTTCAAGAAAAAATAATAATCAAAACAATTAAATTAAATAATTGAAATAGAGATTTGGGACCAAACCCTCAGAAATTAAAACCTTTCACGTCTAGGGCGAAGGCAACTTCGAATATGGCTAGGTGTTTCTAGATCTTGCGAATGCGGAATTTTGTATGAAAAAGTAAAGTATAAAACAGAATGCTAAAAGATTAATGTTATTGAAAATTGATGAATGAATGATGTAGATGAAGAGAGAGTTGATGAATAATTTTGTGAATGAAGAGAGTTGATTATTGGTAATTCATAAGTGATTGTTGATGAATGAAACCGGAGTTTTTGATACGATATTTATAGAGAAAAATAATCCAAAAAAGATAATTTATCAAAACAGAGTCTGAAAATCAAAAAACTAACTTGGCGCCAGCCCTGGCTCATTGGCGCCAGGACTAGTGGCTAGCGCCAGGCGCCAATGGCTGGCGTCTGGCGCCAATCCTGATTCCAGGCGCCAAGGCCTGGGGTTGGACGCCAAATTGGATTTCAACGCGTTTTCGAAAATCTGATAAATTTCCGGTACTGGAAGATAAAATAATATAATTTCAGTCGAAAATGCTATTTGATCTTGATTAAAACTATAAAGAATTCTAATTGAATTAAGAATGATAAGACCTTCTAGAATGTTCTAGAAGACCAAAATCATTCCTAATTACATTAGGAATGATAAATCATATTAGGCCCTCCCTAGATCATTGGGCCGTACTTAAAGCTCAAACCAGACCCAGTTTAGTAAATTGGCCATAAATTCCTCAATATTCATCGGAATTGGGCTTATAATATATCGTTGAAAAGGTCTTTGCAAGCCCCATCCAACTACACAACTATTGGACCCATATCATGGACCAACCAAACTGGATTGGCTGTTTTCTTAAAATAAATTTTTCAAAAACAGGGAGAAGAGAAAAGAAAAGAAACTTTCCGCAACACTAGACCTTTCCACACTTTCGTTTCATTCGATTATGATTTGGCGTGAAAGGCACTCATCACTGGGTTTGGTTTTGGGGAGACACAAATGGGTGTCTACAGAAGCCCCCACTTTGACTGAGTTTAGAGAAACGCAAGTTTCGAAAATGAAAGTCAAAGTATCGATAGGGACGGAGAATGATTCAAAACATTCTGCAATCCTAAATCAATCTTATAACACCGATACCTGCAAAACTAACATTAGTTAAACAGATAAAAGAGTTAAGAAACGCGTATCCTGCACCGTCGAGCACACGTCTCTGAAAGTGACCGATTTGCTGCTGTTGTTGTTGTGACGACCTCCTGCAAGCTAGAGAATTCCATCCCGCTTGAAAACCGCTATGCCTTGTAACTGCTTCCAATTAGAAGATTGCTTCGCCTGAAACTACCTTCTCCGCTGTGATAATATTCCACGTCCAAGGGAATATCATCGAAAATTATTTCTCTTGAAATAATTCTCATCTGCATTATGATCAACTTCCGTGCCTCAGGAACTATGATCGAAGACAATTTTGCCCTGAAATTACCTTCAGTTGTTTGTGACAACTTTCCGCAAGCTAGGGAATGATGTCGAAGACATCTTCTCTTGAAGTCATCCTCATTTGATGCGATAATCTCCCAAAGGAAAATACCGAAGATCCTTGCCTGTCGATCCTTAAAAGTTCGCCTGAACTTTGCTTTTGCTATGCCTGTACATCGGCGCTCTTTGCTCTTGAACCTATATGTCGGTGCTTTTTGCTAATGAACCTGTATGTCGGTGCTTTTTGCTAATGAGCCAATGCTTAGGCGCTTTAAGCTAAGTGAAACGATCTTTTTATCAGGTCAATCACTTTATGTAATCAAGCCGATTACCTAATCATGTCAAATTTCTTAGAGGGGCTAACTGGCATACCAAGGAACCCAAAATATATCGCAGAGGGTGGCTGGCTGCTTTGGCGTCGCTGAAAACCAATCAGCGCCAGCCTTACGGCATTAGCGCCATACGCTGAAATTGGCGTCAAGCGCCAAGCACAGAATGTGACGCCAATTCCTAGGGACTGGCGCCAGCACGAGAATCACTTTAAATTCCCGTTTTCAGTTCATTTCGTGCTCTGGTTTGTTGCGAACGCTGCTCGAAAGAAGTCGAAACTTCAATTGATCGTTGCTCATTCGTTTCTCAACCGAATTCGCTCAAATTTGTTGCAAATCAAAGCTCTTCTCATCCATATTCCCGATCTATGTAAGTTTTCCTCCAACTCACACCGGTTTTTACGAATTCTTGGCATGTTCATTCACGAATTTCATGAAAATTCGAAACTTATAATGCTCAATTTGCTTTGTTTATTAGTTTTTATGCCATGAAATTGCTTGTTTATGTTTGTATTTTTCCTTGGGAGTAATTTGAGACTTGTTTGACTCAATTTGGTGAAGAAATGAGCAATCCGCCATTGTTGGACCTCTCAAGGTCGTGAAAAACAATGTGACCCGTTCTTGTTGTTTTTGCTAGAAATTCTTGTTCAATTTGTCACAATAATCACTATAGTGTTACAAGAAATTGTTTGATTGCTTGAAAAAATGCTGTCATGCTCGATTTGAATTTGTGCTCTGTTTTAGTACTACGTACTCTGTTTTTGCGAACATAGTATCATGTGGCTAGGCAAACCTTTAGATACTAAAGAACGTTAATTTATGATGATTTTGCACAATGTAGCATGGCTAGACAACGAGGCTCAGGTTCACGGTCCCGAAACACTAGACGGGAGCATGAGCCCGTGGAGGACGACACTACACCGTCAACTTCGCTTGGTCAGCTCCCAGAGTGGGATGAGCAGACCTTGTTCTTTGCCCTTGTCCACCACATTTCTGAGAGGGTGAGACGAGGAACCGAGCCTGGAAGGACACGACATCACGGCTCTGGCAGCGATGGTCTAGGCGATTTGTATAGGATGCATATCGCCAGAGATCGAGAGACGAGACTCCTATGGGAGTCTTGCGGACTGGTTGCCCTGTTCGAGACCTCCGAGGCTATGGTTGCCTCTAGCGGGGGTCACCACGTAGTACACGCTCTGGTGGAGTTCTTTTGGGACACCACCAACACCTTTCATTTTCCATGGGGTGAGATGATGGTCACTCCTACAGACTTCAGTCTCATCACAGGACTGGAGTTCTCTTCTGTGCCGCTGCCATTCGACGGTGGTATCGACATCTTTTCTCTAGAGGTCGAGGAACTGTTGGGGCCGATTGTCGTTCGGGCCCGAGCTGAGGTCGAGACGACTCAGTTCAGTGCTAGGGGAATTCGCCGCTCGACGATGGCATCTGCTCTTGATGACGATGCGACCACCCGAGAGCAGCGGGTGCGCATCTTTGTGCTGATGTTGTTGTCAGGGACATTCTCTCCTGACAGGGGTAGTAGGGCGTTGCTTTACTACCTCCCTGCTTTTCGCGATCTCCGGCAGATCGGGACTTATGACTGGGCCAGCTTGGCCTATACTGAATTCGTTCGCGCACTAAGGGACTCGTGTCGCCACCGGTCCTTTAGGAAGAATATTGCTCTGTCTGCTTTCTGGAAAGTCGTAGAGGTAAACATTATTCCCTATAAAGTTTAGCCCTACATGTTTAGTTAGCGTTTACTCACACTTTAGCTTTTTTTGTAGATCTGGTTCTATGAGTACTTTCCTTCCATTGCGCCGGTGAGACCATCGCCGAGGGGGTATCCGGTGAGCGCCTCTTGGGGCGGCCACCATGCGAACCTGTCTTTATCAGAGAAGGTGATTAGATTAATTGGACTAGGGAGATCACTCGTGAGGAAGTTAGCTAGTCCCTCAGGAGTGGTGTCAGAATCTATCCCGATTTTATCCAAGGCATTCATCACAGCTAACCTATGTTCTCGAGATGTTGCTAAAAGCTTCCATACATTCATCTCAACTTTTGTCTTCTTGAATTGTTTAACGATGTCATTGTTTTCGATGATAGGTATGGGAACTTGTTGTACAGTAGGCATGGGTTGTGTTGAAACAGGAGGTTGTATGTCCCGGATCTTGTGAGGACGTCTATTGATGAATCTTCTTCAGCCCAAACGTCGTCCGTGGTGTATGATACATAAGGTGAAGGTCCTACTATGTCTTTTAGATAGACATCTTCTTCATCACTATCCCATACTCCATTAACATTTATATCCTCTTCTTGGACTAATTCCTTTCTATCAATCATTTTCTGCACCAAATCCTTGAATTTGAAGCAGTTTTCTATGGTGTGTCCTCCTGACTGATGGTATTGACAGTAATATCTATCTGTTCTTTTTAATGATTCAAATGGTCTCGGTTTGAGAGGTTTGACCTTGCCACTCTCGGAGAGCATTTTAAACATTTGTGCATACGGAATTCCAATTGGAGTATAAACTTTATTGCTCTTCTTGGGTCTTTCGGTGACTTGTAAGGGAAAGTGTTTTGCCTCATAAGTCGTTTTTACTGGTGTGAATTCTCTCTTAGGTTCTTCATCATATTCCTTGCGAAGTTCATTCAAAATTTTGAGAGTTTCATGTAACAGTTGCGATGTCTCCCTCATATATAGTGTGAGTATTCGTATCTCTACCTCTTTTACTGGTTTTAGAAGATTATCTTTGACATTGAAAAAGGTCTCTTCTTCTTCCTCTTCGACGTTGGTTACTTTGATAGGCTTAATGAGAGATGAGGGGTCAACTTCGCCTTCTTCATCGGAGATAGCCAATGTGTGAGCTAGAGGTGCATTGTCAATACTCGGTTTCTTACTGGCAGGAGGCAACGACAGCTTATTACTGTCAATTAGGTCTTGTATAGCTTCCTTAAGCTTCCAACAGCTTTCAGTAGAATGGCTCCTACCTTGATGATATTTGCAATGTGCATTGGGGTTCCAATTAGGCGACCTTTTCTCGACTGGTAGATCTCCAAATGGTCCAATGGGAGTTATAAGACCTTTTGCATTTAGCCGATCAAACGTGGTGTCATAACTCATGCCAATAGGAGTGAAGTTTCTCCTAAACGGTTTCTTTTGTCCTTGGTTGTTCATGGCGAGGACTTCTCCTAGATTAAAGGCGCTAACATTATTTGAGTGGCGGTTTTGGAAGAAGAAGGATTGTCGTTCTTCTTTCCTTTCCAGCCACTGTTAGAGTTATTTTTGGCAGCTTTAGATTTAGCTAAGTCATCTTCAATATTAATCCTAATATCATAAACAACCTTAAAGGTATCAAGGTTATTTTGATATTTAAGATGTTTTGAATATTTTTCTTAGAGATTTTTAATGAACAATCTCACAAACTCTTTTTCACTTGGTACCTCAATCATTTTAGCTGAGGTTTCTCTCCACTTGTTAAAGAAAGATGTGAAGCCTTCATTCTCCTTCTGCTTGAGAATTTCAAGTTCCCTATGGTCAGTTCCGACTTGAACGTTGCACTTGTACCTATCGACGAAACCGTTTGCTATGGATTCCCAGGTAGAGGTCTTTTCTTTTTCAAGAGAAAAGAACCATTATTGGCAAACGGTCTCGAGATATAGCGAGAACAGAGAAGGGAAAACTTTCTTATCGATACCCTTGATACTCATTATTGTTTCAAATGCCCTTAGATGGAAGTAGGGGTTGTCGATTGCCCTAAACTTTGGGATGTCGTTGGCACTGAACTTTTGCGGAAGAAGATCCTTATCCACCGAGACCCCTTGGGATGTGAGTTCTTGAAACTTGTAGTCGCTAGACAACTTGCTCAGGCTTTCTTGCATGAGGTCCATTTGTTGTTGCTTCGCGGGATCCTCGATCTTAAGTGCGAGAAGCTTCAGTGTCTCAGTTATAGTAGCCAGTTGGTTCTTAAGATCGTTAACTTCTTCCTGAGTTGCCATTATAACTCTTGCTTTCCTCTTGCGAGCTATAGGTTTGTCGAAAAGTTGGCCTTGTACGAAGAGGTTATCTTTGATTACTCGTCCTTCCTTTCTTGAGCACGCGCTGTAAATTAAGCCAGTTTGCGTTTTAATTACTTGACTCGAATTAGTTTGACTTTATGGATTTTATTTTTAAAAAAGAAGGTATGCATAATGTACATGTGTTTAGGGAACTTAAGTATTATTATTGATTGGAGGATTAATATCCGACTTACCCCCCTAAAAAAAATGACGAAAAATGACGCGCGCACACAAGACTCCCTTAATCATGGTCAAGACATGTGTATTAGTGTGTGTATTGAGTGTAAGTGACATGCTTGGACTCTTGTGTAAGACCATGGGACTTAGTGCCTAAACTCGAATATTAATTCAATTAAGCATTATTGCCGGCAAAATTAACCGAATTAAACAGGAAATTGATTAATTAGACATTAGGTGATGACTCGACAAATAATCCGAACTGTCGGCCAAGCGACAGGACTGGCGTCACAATATGGTGGTTGGCGCTAGACTTTTTAGTAAATGTCTGGCGCTACACACCATACAGTGGCGCTACAGCCCAGATTTTGGCACCAATACTGGAGCCTCGGTCTGGGACTGTTTTCGATATTATTAGTCAACTGGGGTATGCCTAAAGTGGTAATAGGTTAAATCCGATTAAAAGAAGAAAAAACTTTATTGACTCGAATTAATTAATTAGGCAAAGTTCTTTAAGTCATTAATTATAATCTCAACACAAATCAACAAACGGTTAGGAGGAGCATAGAATATATATGCACAACAAATAATGCACAATTAGGCAAGTAAGCACAATATGATGCAATGAGTTCGCAACCTAACCATAGCTCTAGTTCTCTAAAGTTCGGGATATGGTTTAGTCAAACAGGGTCCATGGTTAATTGTCCAGATGCACCGCGTAGAAGCCTAACCATGAAGGGTTAACGCGTGTGGATAGAACACCGCGAGTTTTTTTTTAGAAAAAACTCGCTTCCATAGTTTGGTGAATTCAACCTCTCAGATGTACCCTTTTTTGCCAGGAGCGTTCAATCGGGTAGATAGAGCATGAATTCCCAGAGGGTTATGTCCATATGTAGAACACATATGGGTTTTAGAAAAGTGAGAAAAAAATTCAATCAGGAAGTAGGATCGAGCAAACAATACGAAAAACTGGTCGAAATTAGAACGCATATTTCTGGCTCGGTATTGGGGGAAATTGGCGCCAGCAAACAGAGACTGGCGCCAACTTTTAACTGTCGCGCCTGGCGCCAACTTTTAACTGTAGCGCTGGGCGCCAATACTAGCGTCTGGCGCTGCGGCAAAAAGTGTGGCGCCAAGCTCTGGCCCCTGACGCTACTTCCCACATGCCTCAGCAGCTTTCTGTGCTCAATAAAATCATCCAGTTTCGCGCGGTGTTTTTTCAGTCCTTGTTGTGAAAGACATTTTTCAAATTTCCTACGTGTAAAATCCTATGTTTTTGACTCATTACGGATGGTCTTTCCAATGAGAACTTTTTTATGCATATGACAATAATGTTAATCAAAATTACGCACGTGAAATACTTAGAACTTTTCGAGTCTCATCCACTCATTCTAAATCATATCCGAAACAAATTCAGGAATTAAAATAGAAATCCTCCCCAGTGGAGTCGCCAAAAACTGTAGGGAATAATTTCAAGCTTTTAAAAATCCCACTAGCTTGAACCCTACTGTGATCATACACTAAAGTACGGTGGCGTCCAAAAGGGAAGAAGATAGAGCAAAAGAGTCGCCAACAAGTTTTTTAGGAACTTGTAAACCGTTCATAGGATGAAGGTTACACCCCTTAACGATCCAAGAGATCGTCAACACCATAAGGTCATGAACCAAATAAGGGTTCGGGGATGATGGTACAAATCCAACCTAAAAGAGATTGAACCTGCCCTAATAATAGGCCTCTACTTTATTCTGCTCGTATTTATGTGCGCTTTCTGACTAACATACAATCAATAGGATTAACCCTAAACCTGTTTAATATATGTTGGTTGAATTTAATGCACAAATAAACTATTATTGGCGATCACTTGAATTAATAATCTCAATTAACCTAACAAGATTATTAATATCTTATTAAGTGTGGTTGCAAATACCAATTCCCTTTAACATGCAATAAAAGGTGATCAAGCAATAACAATAATAATATGCATATCAAGCAACATAATAATAATCATCATCATTAATAATCATAAATATTAGGAAGAATATAGGAAGCATCATACTTTTAATCATACTTAATATTAAAGATACCCTAGACATGATACTAGGAATCATAAAAAATAATCTAAGCATGATATCTACATCATGAAATCAATTAAACCATTAAAGTACTTACTAGGATGCCTCGTACCTCTTTCTAATTACAAAATACACGCGTTAGTAACTTTAAGAAAAAATAATAATCAAAACAATTAAATTAAATAATTGAAATAGAGATTTGGGACCAAACCCTCAGAAATTAAAACCTTTCACGTCTAGGGCGAAGGCAACTTCGAATATGGCTACGTGTTTTAGATCTTGCGAATGCGGAATTTAGTATGAAAAAGTAAAGTATAAAACAGAATGCTAAAAGATTAATGTTATTGAAAATTGATGAATGAATGATGTAGATGAAGAGAGAGTTGATGAATAATTTTGTGAATGAAGAGAGTTGATTATTGGTAATTCATAAAGTGATTGTTGATGAATGAAACCGGAGTTTTTGATACGATATTTATAGAGAAAAATCATCCAAAAAAGATAATTTATCAAAACAGAGTCTGAAAATCAAAAAACTAACTTGGCGCCAGCCCTGGCTCATTGGCGCCAGGACCAGTGGCTAGCGTCAGGCGCTAATGGCTGGCGTCTGGCGCCAATCCTGATTCCAGGCGCCAAGGCCTGGGGTTGGACGCCAAATTGGATTTCAACGCGTTTTCGAAAATCTGATAAATTTCCCGTACTAGAAGATAAAATAATATAATTTCAGTCGAAAATGCTATTTGATCTTGATTAAAACTCTAAAGAATCCTAATTGAATTAAGAATGAAAAGACCTTCTAGAATGTTCTAGAAGACCAACACCATTCCTAATTACATTAGGAATGATAAATCATATTAGGCCCTCCCCTAGATCATTGGGCCGTACTTAAAGCTCAAACCAGACCCAATTTAGTAAATTGGCCATAAATTCCTCAATTTTCATCGGAATTGGGCTTATAATATATCGTTCGAATGGTCTTTGCAAGCCCCATCCAACTACACCACTGTTGGACCCATATCATGTACTAACCAAACTGGAATGGCTGTTTTCTTAAAATAAAGTTTTCAAAAACAGGGAGAAGAGAAAAGAAAAGAAACTTTCTGCAACACTAGACCTTTCCACACTTTCGTTTTATTCGATTATGATTCGGCGTGAAAGGCACTCATCACTGGGTTTGGTTTTGGGGAGACACAAATGGGTTTCTACACATGGAAAGCTAATTTAGTTTTAGATAGTATGTATAAGGTATCACAGATAACTAATTTAAATTTGATTCCAATTTATTGATTATATTAAGATGTGAAATTCAAATATACTAATATTAATGATGAATGCAGCAGATAAAGTAATTATAGAATAGAACACCAATCAAGGAAGAGATGATGAAGAAAGAGATGAAGATGTTGTAAATATAATAGATATGTTTGTTTGAAAATTATTAAAATTGGTAGTATAAAACACTAATAATTAAATGCTCTATAATAATTATAATGTTGTAATTGCTGACAATTAATTTAATATAGTCTACTTTCTGACAAAAATAATTTAATTCCTGACTAAATTAACCTAATTTATAACAAAAATAATGCAATACCTGACTAAAACAATCTAAAACTTGACTAAAACATACCAATTTCTGACTAATATTATCTTAAACTTGGCTAAAAACTCTTAAATTCCTAACTAAAATATTGTAATGGCTGACAAAAATTGAACAATACCTGACATAAATTATCTAATTCTTGACTAAAATATGCTCATTCCCGAGACTTTTAACTTACAAAAAAGTTTAATTACTGACTAAAATATTGTAATTCTTGACAAAAATAGACTTATACCTAACTTAAACTATCTAATTCCTGACTAAAACATGATAATTCCTAATAAAAAATAATTTCTAATTCAATTCCTGACTGTATAAATATAATTCTTGATTGAGATAATCAAATTTCGGACTGGCTAAAATAATCTAATTCCTTTATGTAATAATCTAATGGACAAAGGAACTAGGATTTTAAAACATACCAATTCTTGACTAATATTATCTAATTTCTGACTAATATTATCTTAAACCTGACTAAAAAACTATTCAAATCTAGGCTAAAATAGTGTAAAAGTTAACCAATACCTGACATAAATTATCTAATTCCTAACTAAAACATGCTAATTTATGAGACTTACAACATTTAAATAAAGTTTAATTACTGACTAAAATATTATAATTCCTGATAAAAATAGACCTATACTTGACATAAATTATCTAATTCCTGACTAAAACATAGTAATTCCTGATAAAATTAAACATGGTAAGTTTAAGATTATGGTAAGTTTAAGATTATGGTAAGTTTAAGATTATGGTAAGTTTCTTAGGTGTTACTCTTGGTATTTTGACTGTAACCCTTATGACAATTTGAACTATGTTAGTTATGTTAATTTGGTAATAAAATGAACTTTTGTTAGTATTATTTATTCAACCTCATCATATGTTTAATGATAAGTCTTTTTAAGTAATCATCTTCCATTTTTCCTTCATTTTATTATTCATATGTTAAATATGAATGTAACCAAATGAAAATACATACTTGAAAATTTCATCATATTCATTTACTTTAAAAAGATTTTGTTAGATTTTGAAAAGTCTGACTTTCCGCAGAACAAAACCCAACCCTAAGACCTGCTCACAATTAATATAACTAAAAGACATATATAACAAGATAGAGTGAAAAGACATCTTACCCTTAGCGTGTGCTTCGCTCACACTACGAAGCTCTTAATTGAAAAGACGAGTCTTGCAAGTGCAAAGACCTCCAACGGTATCCACCTACAAGCCGACCCGAACGGTCTGTTACTCGGAGTTGTTAAAATCAATTTTCTCATTTTATTTTTAAATAAAAAATAAAAGAAAATATCAAACAAATAATTAATCAATAAGTTGCAATCATGGAGGAAAAGGGTAGGTAAGGACCACAAGGGGAGGGGATCATTTCCTTCCTCCCCAAGCTTTCCCCAACCGCCACTCTCACACTCACCCGGAACAAACCATGCACTTCCATATGGCGCGCCCATCCTTGGGTGCCAAGGATTCCTTGCTGGCACCTAGGCCCTAGGCTAGGCTGCTTGGTTGGTCACTAGCATGTGCGCTCAGCAAGCGTGCCTTGCTTGCTAGTAGGCCGATGTCGGCTGCTGCTTGCTTGGTACGCCAGCAGTAGCGTGCTGGCCTCGCACTAGCCGACACATGCATACAGCAAGCGACACACACAATGTGGGCTGGTACTGCTAGCATTGCGCCATCAGTTTTCTGGCCATGCGCACCAACCAGCACTCTGACCTTAGTGCGGTGCACATGCTAGCACCATTGCCCCTAGCACATGATTTCCTCGAGGCATTCCGATGCTAGGGGTATTTTGGTAATTGTTGATTAATTATTTCCTTTTTTATTAATTTAACTCAACTTGTGACGCTCTGTTTTGACGCTCTTAACTCGATTTCCGACATCTAAGTTCATAATACACAAGATACTCATTAATTCCTTCTGGATTAATTCGTCGTGTCGGATCGTCTGTTGCTTGGGTGTTACCCGAAGGATTCATTCAAGATTAAGCTGTAATATTAGTTATACGTTAATATTACTGATTGGAAGCGGCCTCTAACTAGGCATTCCGATCACTTGACCTCACTAAATAATTAGCTTTCTAATAATTCCGAACCCTCTATCGAAATAATACACTTGTTTAAAGGACACCATTCCTATCATATATACAATAAGCACCTAAATACTAAGTAATGCAGCCCTATGAAATTACAACTATGACACCCACGAAAGCATTCATGCTGCTGCATTTTTCCTTTCAATACTACTGCAAAAATTAAGTTCACCATCATTAACAACACCTTTACTTATAACATACCATATGACCCAAAAAAAGACCAACACCCAAGCAAGTGATTGGACAAACTAAGATTGGTCAGCAACCTCAGAATAGCAATCCATGGAATAAAATTCCTCAGGAAAAGCTTACTGCTAAGGGTATCAGTCTGTCCTTTGTTGCTCCTGTAATCAGAGATGGCAAGACTGTTGCTCAGCTTTAGACTTCAGAATTGGAGCAGGGAAATGCTAAATGGAAGAACACTATCATTTTCTATGTTTTGGGATATTATCCTACCATTGTTTTTGTACATAGGTACATTTCTGATAACTGAAAAAGTGTTCTTAAGCTTGATATATATTGGCATGATGATGGTTATTTTCTTATTAGTTTGCAAAATTCTTGTGATAAGGATATTGTTTTAAATGCTGGTCTTCATATGTTTATGGGTAGACCTGCTATTGTTAAGGCATGGTCTAAGAAGTTTAATTTTCATGATGAAGTTCTTAGAACAATTCCTTTATGGGTTAAACTTCCTAACTTACCTCTTAATTGCTGGGGTACAAAAACTCTTAGCAAGCTAGGGAATGTTATTGGGGTCCCTATTTGTGCTGATGAGTGCACATCTAAGAAACTGAGAGTCTCTTTTGCTAGACTGCTCATTGAGGTAGATGCTACAAAACCTCTTCCTTCTAGTATATGGGTTGAGAGTCCTGCAGGTGAGCTGATTGAGCAAATAATTATATTTGAGTGGGCTCCTCCTTTTTGAAAAAAGTGTAACAGGGTTTGTCATAAATGTGAAGCTAAACCACCACCTAAGAAACCACCTACTAATAAACAACCTGCAAAAGAACCAGTCAAGATTTGGGTTCCAAAGGCCAACAATGGCCTTGTTCCTGCTCATGCAGTCCTGTAGCTGTTCCTGTTGCTGGTTCTTCTACTACTGATGATAACTCTCTTCATGGTGCTGCTACTATTACTTTTGCTCCTACTGCTCATCAGCATGACTCAGATGACTGGAGAATAGTAGGGAGAAGACATAAAACTCATGGTTTTGCTTATGCTGCTATTAGAATTGCTAATTCAATCTCATACTTTGCCTTGGGCTATACACTTGGGCTATTTCCTAACGGGGGTGATGGTAATCCCCCTCTAGGATCATGATAGTCATTACATGGAACATAAGGGGTCTTAATGACCTCAATAAGGTGGTTGATGTAAAAGCAAAGTGTTGATGTGGTTGCTTTGTTTGAAACAAAAATAAAAAAGAAAAATCAAGTGGTTATGAAGAGGAATCTTGGTAGAGGCTGGGCTTGGGCTGACAACTACTCTTGTTCTCAGAAAGGTAGAATATGGATACGATGGAAAAATGATAAACTTACTCCACAGGTGCTTGATGTTATTGAGCGGTATGTTCATTGAATTATCAGCTCTAAGGATTTTCAGAAAGAAATTCCTTGTACCTTTGTGTATGGATTACATTTTGTTCATGACACGAAGGCTGTTTTGGCTGGTGTTAGAGGATTGCAGACTCTTAATATTCCTTGGCTTTGTGCTGAGGATTTCAACTCTGTCTTGAATACTGGTGATAGATTGAATGGAACTGATGTCACTGACTATGAAATTAGGTATTTTAGACAGTTCATTGATGATATGGAGCTTCTTAAGATTACGAGTAAAGGTTTCTTTTACTCTTGCTCAAATAAGGCTCATTTGGGGCCTGGAACTTGTAATAGGATTGATAGGGACCTGGTTAATCAGAATTGGCTTGATCATTTTGCTCATGTTGAGGCCATTTACTTGGATTTTTCTTTGTCTGATCATAGTCCTATGCTCTTTGATGTCTTTACTTCTCTTCCTGGAAAGGGAAGACCCTTCAGATTCCTTAATTGTATTGCTTCTCTGCTGCTTTTGATGATTCCGTTAAAGAAGCTTGGGATAATCCTGGCAATTGTTTATCGATGGGTCAAGTATGGAATAAGTTGAAGAGTGTCAAAGCTAAAATGAAAGATTTGAATTCTAAGCACTTTAGTAATGTGGATGTTATAATTGAAACTGCTCAGGCAGCTTTAGAAGAGGTGCATGTGAAGTTTAATGATGGTTCTGATCCTGCTTTGATTATTTCTGAAAATAAATGTATTCATCAAGTGAAATTTTGGAGATCTGTTCAAGAGAATATTTATAAGCTAAAATCTAGAATTGAATGGATCAAGTTGGGAGATGGTCATACTCATTTTTTCTTTTCTGTCATGAAGCATAGACAAAATGTTAATAGAATTGATTCTATTTACACTACTGATAATATTTTGCCGAAGAAACCTGATGAGGTGGAGCATGGAATTATTGGATTTTACAAGAACTTGATGGGGTCTGCTGCTAGTTCTTTGCCTGTAGTTGATCTTGTTACTTTCAGAAATAGGAGACATCTATCAATGTCTGCTCAACAAATTCTTATTGCTGATGTGAATATAATTGAGATTGATGAAGCTATTAAGGAAATTGAAGCCACTAAAGCTCCTGGTATTGTTGGCTTCAATTCATTCTTTTTTCACAAAAGCTATCAAGAATGATGTTTATTCTGCTGCGTAAGAGTTCTTTAGAACTGGGGTCATGTCTAAATCCTGGAATTGCACAACTATTACTCTGGTTCTTAAAGTTAAAAATCCTTCTTTTGCTAAGGATATCAGCCCCATTGCTTGATGTACAGTGTTATTTAAAATCATTTCAAATATTCTGACAGTTAGGATTGCAAGGACTATAGGGGAAGTTGTTGATAGGCTTAGGCTGGTTTTATTCCTGGTAAACACATATGTGACAACATCCTTTTGGCTACTGAGTTGATCAAGGGTTAGTCTCACAAGCATATCACTCCTAGGTGCTTGATCAAAGTGGATTTGAAGTAAGCCTATGACTCTATTGAGTTGAGTTTTCTGGAAACTGTTTAGCTGAGTTGGGTTTTCCTAGGCTTTTAATTGGGTGGATTATGAGTTGCATCACTATTGTTTCCTTTTCTATGCTCATTAATGGTATTCCTTCTCCCCTATATGCTGCTAATAAAGGGCTTGGACAAGGTGATCTTATGTCCCCTTTTCTTTTTGCTAAGAAATCCCATGTTGCTTGGAATTCTGTGTGTTTGCCTAGAGTTAGTGGGGGTTGGAATGTTATTTCTCTCCCTGAGTGGAATATTACAGCTGTTTCTAAGCTTTTGTGGGATATTACTCACAAAGCTGACTCTCTTTGGGTAAAGTGAGTACATGTTTATTATTTCAAGAACAAAGACTGTTGGGAAGCTTCTATCCATAAGAAAAGCTCCTGGGTTTTGAGAAGAATTCTCAAGTGTAAGAAGGTTACACTGGTAGAAAAAATAAAAAAGGCACCCCCTAACTGCCACCAGTTCAGTCCAAACCGATGGAAAAAATAGGTTAAAAATAGGCGGCCCAATGAACTAGGATAAATGGCACCGGTTCACTTCAAACCGGTGGCAAAAACATAAGTCCCACTGGTTTAAAGTGAAACAGTGCCATTTATTATTAAAAAACAAAACCTTCCCCTTATATTGCCCCAAACCCTAACACACTCTCAGTCGCACCTCTCCTCCTCTTTCCTTCTCTTTCTCTCTCCTCTCCTCCGACGAAGGGTGGAACTAGGTTGTTGAAACTAATCCTCCCTCGATCAAACTAAATTTATAAACACTTAACAAACATATATACTAGTATAGAGGCAAGTAAAGGGTCGAACCCAAAGGAAAGATAATGTTCAAGCGCTCTCAATTATGCGCCTAAGCTAGGTCGAAGACAAAGATAAAAGGAGAACACAAACAACAAACAAACAAAGAAAGCAAACAAATAAAGAACTTGGAACGGAGATTAACAAGTAATCAAGACAATTGTAGCAACTTGGGAACAATATGAAAATCAATTGTTGTGAAGACTAATGGCAATCTCAATCAAAAGAGTCAACAAGCTATCTCTTAAAGGTCAAACTAGCGCCAACTCTAACTAGGATCATCACTAATCAAGCTCAATCCCGAAAATTGCAACTCCTAAATCAATGGTCCGTACCATTAGAAACTACAATGCAATCTAGCATAATTCTCAAGGCCTAATCGAATTACACACATGCAAACTTCCATTAATCACTTTAATCTCAACAATTAATCAACACAATCCCCAAATTAAGCACAATCAATCAATCATACAAGTTTCACCCAATTCCTAGCAAAGAACTACTCTAACATCGTTATCTAATCAACTAACAACTAAAGAAATCAAGAATCAACAATATATGAAGAACAATTAAACTAATCAACAATCAAACATCAAAATAAAATCAAACAAAGTTGAATATTAAACAAAACAATAAAATGAGATATAGTTAAGAATGCTCATTGATAATAGAGAAGATCTCCAACACAATTGTCACCATTGAATCTTTAATCTCTCAATCACCAATGAAATTCCTCACTTTCTCTCTCTAAAATCTACTCCTAAAACTAACCCAAAAACTAGAGAGAGAAGCTCTCAATTAAGCTTAGAATATGATCTAAATCTAAAAATGAAACTTATTCTAAAATTGCCTCCAAAATTCGGGTTTACAAAGGTATTTATAGAGGCGCGAAAACAAAAACCGAGCAAACAAATACCTTGGAAGGCACGCCCGCGCATCTCTAGGTTTCTTCGATCTACTTGCGACTTTGTGCGTTCGCTAAGGTCTTTGAATGAACGCACAATCATGATGATGATGAACACTAAGTAAGGTAGTCCCAAAAGCACATGATTGTGGGTTCAACACCCCACATTCATGAGAGCACGTCTTTAGAGCGCAAGAGCTAGAACTTGGAGATTCCACTTCCTTGCATCTTGAGCTTTCCAATTGCCATGAGCTTGCTCCAAAAGCTTCCTCCACCTTAGTAAATCACCAATATCAAGACCCGAATCTCGTACAATATCTACAACCACGAAAATAGAGCAAATAAAGTAGAAAAGACTAGAAAAATCATAGAAATGCATAAAAGATACAAAATAAGAGAGGAAAGGTTAGACTAAAACCAAAAGCGTAAAACTAAGAATTTATTAAGCATGAAAGCCATGAAAAGAAGGTAAAAACAACCTAAATGCTCATCAAATGGGTGCCATTTATGACACCCATCAAATACCCCCAAGCTTACCTTTTCCTCGTCCTCGAGCAAAACAAAACCAAGGGAGAAATGATGAGCTTATCCAAGAAAACAAAAAGAAGGGAAGAGACAAGAATATACACTAACTAACTTTCATAGGAATCTTTGTCAATTTTAGCAACTAAGGATAAGCCATTTAAACCCCCTATGCTCTCGTAAAGGTTTCCTAAGAGATTAACCTATAACTCTCGTAATAATACAAACAAGGAAAAGCATGAAGAAGAAACCAAAATACAAGAAAAGCAAACAAATGTTTATGAAAGGACTTTTCCAAATGGACAAGCATAAATGAATGCAAATCTTTCTAAATAAGTAAGGGAGTGCACATTTCAAGATACCCGAGGTTTATTAAAACATAAATATGCTAAGCATAGGAACTAGAGAAATGCAATCCACTTTCATCCCAAATGGTCCTGCCGCGTTCTCCCTACTAGTCTCATATCTTCCCCTAGTGAGCATATCAAAAGTTCCACAAAGGAACCGAAAAAGAGATAATTTTGGGCTACTCGACGTCTTGACAATGCATCACCTTTCCTTTGGCTTTAACTCATAATGCCCTCCCCCGATATATGACTCAACCTCTAGGTCGAAAGGTCTATCCCAATGGTTGTAACGTAAGGGAAAAAAGGGTGAGGGTAGGCTTAAAATTTTAAAATTTGGCGGTATTTCTAATTAGTGAAGCAAAGGGTGATCAAACCTTCTCCTCAAAACCAAGAAATCGCCAAACAAAAACAAACTAACTCCCCCAAGCTTATTCAAAGCTATAACCACAATCATATATACAAAAAGCGTAAACGCTTCTCCCCCAAGCTTAAAGGAAGCATTGTCCTCAATGCTTAAAAAGGGAAAAGAAATTACATCGATATATTTTTTGATTTTTCTTATTTTCATTTCTTTAAAAAAAATTGTCCATGCCTCTTTAACTTAGGACGGCTCTTACAATTTTGCACTTGCTTTGTCCTTGCCTTTATTAACTTTGGACGTCTTTTTCATTTATTCATTTGCCATTATTCACAAAATATACACAAGTCACAAGCTTGTTTACAGATGGAACCAATATCCAACCTTATAAAACCACAAATTCCAAAAACATGACCATTTGTTCACAAAAACCAAAAATAGAGCAAAAAGAAACAAAAGGCTCAAAGTTCTAAAGATGTGGCTTGAAAAGAAGGGAAAAGGCTCAAATGGTTAGCAAAAAGGAAAATGTAAACCCAATAAACTAAAAAGAAAGAAAATAAACCTAGAAAAGAAAAATTACCACCCCGAAAAGATGTCTTTGTCCTCCCTAGATGGCTCGGTCTCGAGTTTGAGAATTATGAGTCAAGATTCTAGATTAGCTCCGCAATAGTCAAGGATCCATATCGCTCATGCATGTTGAAGGCTTGAAAAATAATGAATCTCACATGAATGTAGCAAAAACTCACTATTGGTGTCTATTCGACTATAGGTAGCAACTACCAACGTGCCACAAACAAGTAGAATCCGGTTTCATTGTTCCCACTAGTTCTAACCAACTACCTTAGCAGCTTTATCCTAGAATCAACCAAGCGTACTCTCAAAACGTGCACACCGTTACCATTTAAGAAGAAAAGCATTCAACTATACAAGTCCAAAAGTATTATGTCCAAAATAAGAACAAAACAAAACACATTGCAAATTCGCCTTGATAGAAACAAAAATATTTTTGGGATTTTTCAATATAAAGAACATGGAAAAGCATATACAAACGTGCATAGCATATATGAATCAATATCCCACCAAACATGATAGAATACCCTCCCAAAAGCTTGAGTGAGACAATATGCTCAAACATAAATCAAACATCCATGGGAGGGGAAAAGAAGGAGATTAATCCAATCAAACCAACATATGTCACACAAGTCATCATCCACTTGAGAAAGAGCAAGGAAGGATATTACCGGATATTAGGTGGGTGTAAATACCTGCAAATGACCCAATTAAACCTTTCAAAGCTAATTTTCTCAAGAATTGAACCTTGCGTTCCATATGCTAGCAAACATAGGAGTCAAACTTCCTTAATTCTTGATCCAAATCAAAGCACCAAAGTATATCAAGTCATGTATCTAGCAAAAGGCACACAAACATTTCCATGAGAAAATCTATTCTAAAAAAGAAAAGAAAATGAAAGCAATAAAACACGGGTTACTTCCCGAGAAATGCTTGCTTAAGGTCCAAGCTTGACCACTCTAGTAAATAATATTGCAACGAACGCAAGAGCTTGTCAAATGCACTACTACACATTTCATAAGAAAGTAAGTGTGCACATTACAAAAATAAGGCATGCAACAAGCTCAGTGCACACCTATGAGGAGAGAGATGCCAAGAGAAGGAAGAAGAATCAAAAGAAAACTCAACAAAATAAGAAGAAAAAGAAAAAGAAGAAGAAGAAGAAGAAAAAGAAGGCAAACTCTCCTCAAAATATTTTTGGGTGGCAACATCACCCTTTTCCTTAATTGGAGACACATGAGCCACATACAAATCATCATAGACAAGAGGATCCTCGATGGGCTCATTAACAAAGGGAGGAATATAGGAGTGTAGGGGATATGGTTAAAACTCCTTGAGAAAGGGACATGAAAGAAGGGATTAGGGGCTATGGTCTCACTAATGGACTCTTCCTTACCACCATGCCTCAAATAACCCATAAGAGCAAATAAATTAATCATAGAATCCTCAAAAGAAGAACACTCATGATCACCATCTCCCTCAAACATCCAACTCCCAAGAGGAACCACATAATCTCCTCCACTACATTCATGAACAACAACTCCCTCAACTTCCTTAAAGCCCAAAGTCTTAAAACCATGCATGAATGGATGCAAATTCATCTCAAAATCATCTCTCTCCCATGAAGTATTCTTAATGAACTTACTTAAAAGGCTATGGGAATTTGGCCCTCTATAAACACATTGGACATAACCTCAAACAAGTCCAATTACTCATGGATAGAAGAGTCACATACATACACTTGAGGCTCATAACAATCAACAAAGGAGGAGATGTCAAGATTCAAAATATCATCAAAATCATCATCACTCTCGACTCCCTTTCCTTTACTCATATGCTCACTAACTGGACTCTCACACACTCTTGGTTGCTCGTGAATATCCTCATTATCATTCTCAACACACACATTTGATTTGGAGTTTTTAATAGCAAGCGTCAAGGATGATATTTGGCGTTCTAGCTCTTCACTAATCCTTCTTCTCTCCTCCATTAGAGCTTCCCAAGTAGCATTAGGAGATTCAAAAGGTGTAGAAAGTTGAGGCTCAAAAAGAGAATAAGAAGTACAACCAAGATTGGAAGAATTAACATTAAGATCATGAGCATAGATATCACATTGGGGGGGGGGACATTCAAGCATATGAGATTTTTTAACTTGAGCATGCAATTCATTATCATGAACAAAAGAGGAAATAGAGTTGGAAGCATTTGTTCTAGGTTAAACTATGGGATCAAGTGACACATCATGGGAAATCATGCTAGCATTAGAAGAATTAACACATTGCGCGCACATAAAAATTAGAAGCATGATTACCCCTATTATATACTTCCCAAGCAAACCAAACATAAAATTCCCAAGCATCATCAATTGAAATGCTCTAAATCTACCATTATGCATTCCTTCAACTATATCCCTAGTTTGCTCATTTAAACAAAAATAATAAATCTCACAAGCCTCCCAAAGACTACAACGATGATAGTCAAGAAATCTCTCAAGTGTATTGAAATATTCACAAAAAGTCTCATTATCATATTCAGGAAAGGTTAGACATGCTATTTTTTCGCAAAGAAAAAAAAATCAATTTAGAGAAGAGTATATACAAAGACCTAGACTCAAGCAATCAAAAATACTCAAACATAGACACCATTCCCCGGCAATTGCACCATTTTGACGAAGGGTGGAACTAGGTCGTTGAAATTAATCCTCCCTCTATCAAACTAAATTTATAAACACTTAACAAACCTATATACTAGTATAGAGGCAAGTCAAGGGTCGAACCCAAAGGAACGATAATGTTCAAGCGCTCTGAATTATGCGCCTAAGCTAGGTTGAAGACAAAGATAAAAGAAGAACACTAACAACTAACAAACAAAGAAAGCAAGCAAATAAAGCACTAGGAATGGAGATCAACAAGTAATCATGACAATTGTAGCAACTCGGGAACAATATGAAAATCAATTGTTGTGAAGACTAATGGCAATCTCAATCAAAAGAGTCAACAAGCTATCACCTAAAGGTCAAACTTGTGCCAACTACGAGAGACTCTTACTAGGAGCATCACGAATCAAGCTCAATCGACAATTGCAATTCCGAAATCAATGGTCCGTATCATTAGAAACTACAATGCAATCTAGCATAATTATCAAGGCCTAATCGAATTACACACATGCAAACTTCCATTAATCACTTTAATCTCGACAATTAATCAACACAATCCCCAAATTAAGCATAATCAATCAATCATACTAGTTTCACTTAATTCCTAGCAAACAACTACTCTAACATCATTATCTAATCAACTAACAACTAAAGAAATCAAGAATAAACAATATATTAAGAACAATTACACTAATCAACAATCAAACATCAAAATCGAATCAAACAAACTTGAATATTAAACAAAACAATAAAATGAGATAGAGTTAAGAATGCTCATTGATAATAGAGAAGATCTCCAACACAATTGTCACCATTGAATCTTCAATCTCTCAATTACCAATGAAATTCCTCACTTTCTCTCTCTAAAATATACTCCTAAAACTAACCCTAAAACTAGAGAGGCTCAATTAAACTTAGAATGTGATCTAAATCTAAAAATGAAACTTATTCTAAACTTGCCTCCAAAAATTGAGTTTACAAAGGTATTTATAGAGGCGCGAAAACAAAAACCAAGCAAACAAATACCCAGGAAGGCGCCCCCGTGCTGCAGGAGAGGCGCGCCCGCACTGCAGGGGAGGCGCGCCCGCGCTGCAAGGGTGCCGCGCCCACGCCCGTGACTTACGCTCCCGCGCATCTCTGGGTTTCTTCGATCTACTCGCGGCTTCCTGCGTTCACTAAGGTCTTTGAATGAACGCACAATCATGATGATGATGAACACTAAGTGAGGCAGTCCCAAAAGCACATGAATGTGGGTTCAACACCCCATATTCATGAGAGCACGTCTTGAGAGCGCAAGAGCTTGAACTTGGAGAATCCAATTCCTTGCATCTTGAGCTTTCCAATTGCCATGAGCTTGCTCCAAAAGCTTCCTCCACCTTAGTAAATCATCAATATCAAGACCCGAACCTCGTACAATACATAAAACCATGAAAATAGAGCAAATAAAGGAGAAAAGACTAGAAAAACCATAGAAATGCACAAACGCTACAAAATAAGAGAGGAAAGGTAAGACTAAGACCAAAAGCATAAAACTAAGCATTTATTTAGCATGAAAGCCATGAAAAGAAGGTAAAAACAACCTAAATTCTCATCAATAGGGTGCCATTTATGACACCCATCATGCTCCTCTTTCATTCTCCTGCTCAGTGCTAACCTCAGTGTTTCTCCTCTCCTCCTTCTCTTTATCATCTCCTTCTACCACGTCTCCTATCCCCAAGCTCTTGAATTTGATTTCCACTACGAAGACATGCAACTCCATTTTCTGAGTTTTTAATCGATTTTAATTCGATTTTTTAATTTTAATCGATTTTTATTCGTTTTTTTAATTTAATTGATTTGTATTCGATTTTAATTCTGGATTTTTTTCCCATTTCAATTCGATTTTAATTAATTTTCTTTTTCAATTTCTAGGTTTTTTTTCGATTTCAATTTTGATTTTTTTTTTATTTTGATTTTTTTCGATTTTTCGATATCTGGGTTATTTTTTTATTTCAATTTTGATTTTTGGGTTTTTCGATTTCTGGTTTTTTTCCCATTTCTATTCCATTTTAATTGGTTTTTTTCCGATTTTTATTTTTTTTTTCGATTTCTAGGTTTTTTTTCGATTTCAATTTTAATTTTTTTTATAATTTTGATTTTTTTCGATTTTGATTTTTGGCTTTTTTTTTAATTTTAATTCGATTTTAATAAATTTGATCTTCTGGTTTGTTATTTTTTTTTGATTTTGATTTGTTTTTTTTTTAGTTTAAATTTTTTGGATTTAATTTCTGTTTTTTTTTCGAAGATAAGCATACATTATTCGAATTTCTTTTTTGTGTTAATTGGTCCATGTATATTGATTTAGATTTGTTAGGGGTTTAATTATTTTTTATTTATATCGTAATTTTTTTTATTTATATTGTAATTTATTTATTTATTTACATGTTGTAATTGATCTATATTGTAATTTTTTTTATTATATTGTTAATTTTGGATTATATTAATTGATATTCGATTTATATTTTGATGTTCTTATTTATTATAGTTGATTTAATTTTTAAGTGAAAAAAGACAAAAAAAAAATATTAATTTTGGGCACTTTTAGCACCGGTTGGTGCCAAAAATAATGAAAAAAATATTTTGGGCCATTTTTCATGCAAGTAATTGGTACCACCCATATTGGCATCGGTTCAAAACTGGTGGCATTGAGGGGTTTTGAACCAGTGCCAATTTCGTTTTTTCAGCTAGTGTAGACACCCATTTGTGTCTCCTATAAACCAAACCCAGTGATGAGTACCTTTCACGTCGAATCATAATGGAATGAAGTGAAAGTGTGGAAAGTCTAATGTTGCGGATAGTTTTAATTCTTTCCTATCTCTCTGTTTTGAAAACCTATTTTAAGATAACAGCCAATCCAGTTTGGTTTGGTCCATATCAAGGGTCCAATAATAGTGTAGTTGGGTCGGGTTCGAAAAGAGATTTTCAACGATATATTATAAGCCCAATTCCGATGAATAATGAGAAAATTATGTCTAAATTCCTAAATTGGGCCCGGTTTGGTCCTTATATGCGGCCCAATGATCTACAGGAGGGCCTAATATTGATTTATCATTCCTAATGCAATTAGAATTGATTTAAGTTTTCTAGATTCTTCTAGAAGGTTCTTTTCATTCCTAATTTAATTAGCATTGATAAATTGACTTTAGTTGACTTTTTTAGAGTTTTTGTCAGAATAAAAGAATGTTTTAATGCGTGAATTTTATCAAAATTAAGAAAACGCGTGAAACTGATTATTAGCGCCTGACGACAAGCATTAGTGCCTGGCATTAACCTTCAGCGCATGGGGCTAATGTCCAGCGTCTTGCACTAATCGTGTTTTATTCTCTTCGAAATTCTGATTTGTTTTTCTATCTGTTCGGCTGATTTTCTCTATAAATAGCCTCCTAAAACCTCCGTTTTCGATCAACAATGATAAAAAATATCATCAACTCTCTAGTTTTCTTATTCGCTCTCTCTCCTAGCTTTTCTCTACAAAATTCCGCATTCACAATATCTAGAGACACCTAGCGTTGTTCGAAGTTGCCTTCGCCCTAGACGTGACAGGTTTAATATTTCCGAGGGTTTGGTCCCAAATCTCTATTTCAATTATTTAAATTAATTGTTTTGTTTATTTTCCTTGAAGTAACTAACGTGTGTATTTTGTTATTAGAAAGAGGTACGAGGCATCCAAGTAAGTGCTTTAATTGATTTTGTTGATGTTATGATATAGAAATCATGCATAGATTGTTATTTTGATTCCTGGTATCATGTTTAGAATGTTCCTAGTATCATGTTAGGATGCTATCTTTAGTATGATATTTAGGGTGATTTGCTTATATCAACTATGATTTCTATGATGCTTCCTATTTTCTTTCCTAATAGCAGGTTAATATCATGTTAGGGCTATATATTTGATCTTTATTGTTTAGTGACATGCTAGGGTTTGTTATTAATCTTGTTAGTATCATGCCTAGGATCTTGCTATTATTATGCT
Source organism: Chenopodium quinoa (assembly GCF_001683475.1). Classification (NCBI taxonomy): domain Eukaryota; kingdom Viridiplantae; phylum Streptophyta; class Magnoliopsida; order Caryophyllales; family Amaranthaceae; genus Chenopodium; species Chenopodium quinoa. The sequence continues at coordinate 3,056,456 of NW_018745248.1, read as the reverse complement.
TTAACACGATAATTTTAATTATCATGATTATGAATATTATTATGGTGATAATTATGTTGCTTGATTATATTTATTGTTATTGCTTGATCACACCTTTTAATTGCATGTTTAAAGGGATTGGTACTTGTAATCACGCTTAATAAGATATTTGTTAATCTTGTTTAGGGTTAATTTTAGTATAATTCTAGTGATCGCCAATAATATATTTATTTGTGCATTAATATTCAACCAACGTAGATAAACAAGTTTAGGGCAATCCTATTAATTGCATGTTATTCAGAAAAGCGCACATGAATACGGTCAGAATAAAGTAGAGGCCTATTATTAGGGTAGGTTCAATCACTTTTAGGTTGGATTTGTACCTTCATCCCCGAACTACCAGTCATGGTTCCAGACCTATTGGAGTTGACGATCTCTTGGATCGTTAAGGGGTGTAACCGTCACCTCGTGAACATTTTACAAGGTCCTAAAACTTGTTGGCGACTTTTTTGCTCTATCTTCTTTCCTTTTTGACGCCACCGTACTTTAGTGTATGATCACAGTGGGGTTCAAGCTAGGGGTAATGCTTGAAATATTCCCTAAAGTTTTTTGGCGACTCCACTGGGGAGGATATCTATTTTAATTCGTGAAATTTATTTCGGCAACGATTTAGAATGAGTGGATGACACTCGAAAAGTTCTAAGTATTTCATGTGCGTAATTTGATTAACATTATTTTCATAAGCATAAAAAAGATCTTATTGGAAAGACCATCCGTAATGAGTTAAAACATAGGATTTTTACACATAGGAAATTTGAGGAATATCTTTCACAACTAGGACCGAAATAATGCTGCGCGAAACTGGAAAATTTTATCGAGCATGGAAAGCTGCTGAGGTACGTGGGAACTAGCGTTAGAAAATAGAGTTTAGCTCCACTAATTTGACTCAGGCGCCAGGCGACAGTTTCTGTCATCAGGCGCCAAAGCCAAATTGTTGGCGCCGGCTTTGTTTGCTGGCACCAAGTTCTTCCAATATTGAGCTAGAAATATGCGTTCTAATTTTGACCAGTTTTTAGCACTGTTTGCTCGATCCTACTTCCTAATTGAGTTTTTCTCACTTTTCTAAAACCCATATGTGTTCTACATATGGACATAACCCTCTGGGAATTCATACTCCATCTACCTGATTGAACGCTCTGTACAACAAAGGGTACATCCGAGAATGTTGAATTCACTAAACCATGGAAGCGAGTTTTTTAACTCGCAGTGTCCCATCCACTCGCGTCAATCCTTCAAAAGGTAAGTCTTCCGCGCGGTGCATCCGGACAATTAACCATGGACCCTCTTTGACTAACCCATATCCCGAACTTTAGAGAACTAGAACCATGGTTAGGTTGCAAACTCATTGCATCATATTGTGTCTACTTGACTACTTGTGCATCTCTTACTTGTGCATACTTATTATGTGACTAAATTAACCGTTTGGTTTGACATGTGTTTGTAAATAAGTCTTAAATAAACCAACCAAGGACTAAAGGACTTTGCTTAATTAATTAATTAATTAATTTGAGCTAATGAATAAACATAAAATCGAGTCATAATTCCTTTATATCAACCTGAATTTTTATTCCCGTATACTGCACAAGAGTCAACTTGTTTTGGTCATATCCGGAGTTATAGGAAGAAATACGAGTCATACAACTAATGGATCTATAGCCCTGAGTTGTATCTTTAATTTGGCGTTGGTTTCATCCCAATCAAAGTCACAACTAGAAAGCTATGACTAAAATACCACAACCTGTCCAGTTTAATGCATATATGTGAGGTCTTAACTTAGTCTTTGCTTGAGTCTAGTCACATAGTCTAGCCACATGGTCATGACACGAGTCTTAACATGTCACCTACACTCACTAGTATTAGCACACACTTTTTACATACTCTTTTCATACCATCACCATGTCTTAGGTTCATGCATGAGTCGGTTTTTTTCCGTCATTTGAGTTGGGGGTACATTGTATTTCTAATTTTTTCATATCTCTCCATCTACATCATCTTTCCATAAACATCATCTTCCTTCATATCACAACCTTCATTCTTTCTACCTTATTCTATCCATTGCATGTTGAATAGAGTTTGAGTCAAATAATTAATAGTCGATATCCCTAATTTCCCTTTCCACAGTAGTTGGTCGAGGAGAGAAGGCGATTAATCAAGGATAATCTCTTTGTTCAAGTTCAACTTTTTGATAAACCAGTGAGTCGGAAGAGGAAAGCTAATAAGATAATGGCAACTCAAGAGGAAGTTAATGAACTCAGGAGCCAATTGACTGACATGACTGAGGCGTCGAAGGCTTTAGCCCTCAAAATCAATGACCCTGTGAAGCAACAACAAATGGACCTTATGCAAGAAAGCTTGAGCAAGCTTTCTAGTGATTACAAGTTTTAAGGCATTAGTTCATAAGGGGTCTTGGTGGACAAAGATCTTCTTCCGCATAAGTTCAATGCCACTGACATCCCCAAATGAAAAGCAAAAGATAATCCTTATCTTCACTTAAGAGCCTTTGACACTATAATGAACCTTTTGGGGATTGATTGGATAGTCTTTCAGTCCTTGTTTTCTTTATCTCTTGAAACCGTTTGTCAACAATGTTCTTTTTCCTTGCAAAGAGAAAACCTCTGCTTGGAAGTCGATAACAAACGCTTTCATAGATAGATATAAGTGCAACATTCAAGACGAAACAGACCATAGACAACTTGAGATCTTAAAGCAAAAAGAAAACGAAGGTTCAATTCTTTCTTCAACAAATGGAGGGAAATTTATTCTAATATGGTTAAGGTTCCTACCAAAAAAGATTCTGTAAGGATGTTCATTAAAAACCTTCAAGAAAAATATGCAAAGCACTTAAAATACCAACACAACTTGAATACTTTCAAGGCTCTTTATAATATAGGCATTGACATTGAAGATGACCTTCTGAAAGATAATAGTGTGAGGGGAAAGAAGAACGACCATCCTTCTTCTTCCTCTCCCATTAATGAAGTACATGCTACGAACGTCTCTAAATCACGAATCCAAAGGTCAAAAAGAGTGTTCACTCCACTTGGTATGAGTTATGAAACAACTTTCGAAAAGCTACACCACAAAGGACTAGTCATGCCCATAGGACCTATCAAGGACCCAGTTCCTGAAGCTAGGCCACCTAAGAGGGATCCTAATAAACACTGCAAATATCACTAAGGAAAGGATCACGATACCGAGAAGTGTTGGAAACTCAAAGAAGCTATTCAAGATCTGATTGATGACAATAAAACTTCTGAGATTCTAGCCATCACAGAAGATAAAACATACTTCGATCCTTCACTCCTTATCACACCTGTAGGCGTTACAAGAATGATTTAGGATCGCACAACGTTCTGAATCATTCTTCGTCCCTATCAATACTTTGACTTTTGTTTGCAAAACTTGTTTTCTCCAAGCTCAGTCAAAGTGGGGGCTTCTGTAGACACCCATTTGTGTCTCCCTAAAACCAAACCCAGTGATGAGTACCCTTCACGTCGAATCATAATCGAATGAAGTGAAAGTGTTGAATGTCTAATGTTGCGGATAGTGTTAATTCTTTCCTTTCTCTCTGTTTTGAAAACCTAATTTAAGAAAACAGCCAATCCAGTTTGGTTTTGTCCATATCAAGGGTCCAATAATAGTGTAGTTGGGTCGGGTTTGAAAAGAGCTTTTCAACGATATATTTTAAGCCCAATTCCGATGAATAATGAGAAAGTTATGGCCAAATTACTAAACTGGGCCCGGTTTGGTCCTTATATGCGGCCCAATGATCTAGAGGAGAGCCTAATATTGATTTATCATTCCTAATGCAATTAGAATTAATTTTAGTTTTCTAGATTCTTCTAGAAGGTTCTTTTCATTCCTAATTTAATTAGAATTGATAAATTGACTTTAGTTGACTTTTTAGATTTTTAGTCAGAATAAAAGAATGTTGTAAGGAAAATACGATTTTTCCCTTCTGTACGGCTAAATTTTATCAAAATTAAGAAAACACGTGAAACTGATTATTAGCGCCTGATGGAAAGCATTAGCGCCTGGCGCTAACCTTTAGCATCTGGCGCTAATGTCCAGCGTCTGGCGCTAATCGTGTTTTATTCTCTTCGAAAGTCTGATTTGTTTTTTCTATCCGTTCGGCTGATTTTCTCTATAAATAGCCTCCTAAAACCTCCGTTTTCGATCAACAATTATAAAAAATCATCAACTCTCTAGTTTTCTTATTCTCTCTCTCTCTCCTAGCTTTTCTTTACAAAATTCCGCATTCACAAGATCTAGAAACACCTAGCGTTGTTCGAAGTTGCCTTCGCCCTAGACGTGAAATGTTTAATATTTCCGAGGGTTTGGTACCAAATCTATATTTGAATTATTAAATTTAATTGTTTTGTTTATATTTTTCCTTGAAGTTACTAACGTGTGTATTTTGTTATTAGAAAGAGGTACGAGGCATGCAAGTAAAAGCTTTAATTGATTTTGTTAATGTTATGATATAGAAATCATGCTTAGATTTTTATTTTGATTCCTAGTATCATGTTTAGGATATTCCTAGTATCATGTTAGGATGCTTTCTTTAGTATGATATTTAGGGTGATTTGCTTATATCAATTATGATTTCTATGATGCTTCCTATTTACTTTCTTAATAGCATGTTAGTATCATGTTAGGGCTATATATTTTATCTTTATTGTTTAGTGACATGCTAAGGTTTGTTATTATGATGATCATTATGTTGCTTGATTATATTTATTGTTATTGCTTGATAACACCTTTTAATTGAATGTTTAAAGGGAATTGGTACTTGTAATCACGCTTAATAAGATAATTAATAATCTTGTTTAGGGTTAATTTGATTATAACTCAAGGGATCGCCAATAATAGAATTATTTGTGCATTAATATTCAACCAACATAGATAAAGAGGTTTAGGGTAATCCTATTAATTGCATGTTAGTCAGAAAGCGCACATGAGTACGATCAGAATAAAGTAGAGGCCTATTTTTAGGGAAGGCTTAATTTTTTTTAGGTTGGATTTGTACCTTCATCCCCGAACTACCAGTCATGGTTCTAGACCTATTGGAGTTGACGATCTCTTGGATCGTCAAGGGGTGTAACCTTCACCTCGTGAACGGTTTACAAGTTCCTAAAACTTGTTGGCGACTCTTTTGCTCTATTGTCTTTCCCTTTGGATGCCACATTACTTTAGTGTATGATCACAGTGGGGTTCAAGCTAGGGGTAATTCTTGAAATATTCCCTACAGCTAGTGTGATCAATGATATTCGTGGTTGGGATAAGGTGAGGAAAGGGCCTAGAATGCAAATCAAGAAAATTTATAGGTGCTCAAGACTTCAAGCTCCTAAGGTGCCTTGGAAAAGACTAGTTTGTAATAGCCATGCTTCTCCAAAAAGTATTTTTTATCCTTTGGCTAGCTTTATGGAACAGATTGATGACTAAGGACATGTCATTGACTTGGAATTGGCAATGTGACCCTATTTGTATTCTCTGCCTTACAGCTGTTGAGATTGTCAATCACTTGTTCTTTCAGTGCAGATATTCTAAGAAAATATGGCAGAGAGTTCTTGATTTTTAAAATTGTAGGAAAACTGTGCAGGTTTTTAGTCATGAAGTTACTTGGATTATCAAGTTTTGTAGGAAGACTAAAGTTGTTGGGAGGTTGTCGCTGATGTCTTTTGCTGAGACTGTTTATGCTATTTGGATTCAAAGGAACAACACTGTAATTATAGGTTGTTGTATTCCTGCAGAAGTTGTTTTTAAGGATATTGTGTTTAGTGTTGCTTGCAAGTGTTTTGATGATGACAGGAAACTGCTTATGTTGTGATTGTTTGCTTTGCTAGTGTTGTTTTTTTGGTTTGCTTTTGTTTGGTTTAGGTTGCTGGTTTATAGGTTTGTTGTCTTGTGTTGGCACTTGGAACCCTTCCTAGAAGGTGGCCAAGTGCCTGAGTCTAGTAGTTTGTTCCTAGTCTCTCGTAAATCCCTTCCTATGAAGGTGGCTAGGAGTGCTCTGGGTTCTTTTTGGTGATGTTTGGCCTATTTTGGTCTTATGGTGTTTGGTGTTGTTATTGCTTAGCTTTTCTGAGAAATAACTTTGTATGCTGTATTTTGTTCCTTTTGGTAATAAAATTTCTATTTACAAAAAAAAAAAGACCTACACCCCACAACAAATTCCCACCAACCTAGATTAATAAACCCCAAAAAAGGACAATTGACATCCCAGCCTAGTACTACAACCTTCACCTCATAAACAACACTACAATGAAAAACATACAGCAGAAGATCAAGGTCAACATGAGCTTCTTATCACTGTTGTTCTCCTTCTTCTCAAAGAGGGTTTCAGTCGTGGCAATCCCCATCTCTTCAACTTCATCAACCAAATTATCCTATTTAGCCTTCAACTTTGTCACCTTCTCATTGCTCAATGTTTGTCCTCCAACTCCATGGTAATCGAGTTCTTATCAACAATCCGAGCTTGCAAATTGCTAATATCATCGACCTCATCAACCCATTTAAAGAATCTGCAAGTCCTTTGTACCTAAAAAAATTAATTAATTACCCAATAAAACAACATAATCATCTAAATTAAAATTAAAGGACAATTTGAATGGATGGATTTTACCGTAAGAACATCTGTAAAAACCGATTTTTTGGTTGGGTCTGTCTTGCTTCACCACCGTCCTCAATGGAGCAACCTCATTGTGATAGCAGTAAATAGGGGACTCTGATTTCTTAGTTTTGAAGTTGAGCCATGAGAGTGTTGACTTGCCATTGATAAAGACAGAAGCTTCGAGAAGAAAGAAGTAGAGTAATTGTAGAGAGGAGGAAAATGGAAAGTAATGGGGGTGGTTGGATTTTTAAACGTAAATGAAGAACAAAGGGGTTAGGTTACGAATTAATGGCACTCAACAAGCTTTATTAAGTATTTTACTTGTGTGAGGAATATTTTTCAAGCATCCCACACTTGAGCCCCACTGTGATCATACACTTAAGTAGGTGGCGTCCAAAGGGAAGCAAGCTAGAGTAAAAGAGTCGCCAACAAGTTTTAGGAACTTGTAAACCTTTCATAGGGTGAAGGTTATACCCCTTCACGATCCATGAGATTGCTAACTTCATAGTGGTCTGGAACCATGACTAGATATTCGGGGATGAAGGTACAAATTCAACCTAAGAAGATTGAACCTGCCTTAAAAATAGGCCTCTACTTTATTCTTCTCATATTCATGTGCGCTTTAGGCCTCTACTTTATTCTTCTCATATTCATGTGCGCTTTCTGACTAACATACAATCAATATATTAATCCTAAACCTGTTAAATCTAAGTTGGTTGAATATTAATGCACAAACGTAACTATTATTATCGATCACTTGAATTATAATCATATTAGCCTAAACAAGATTATTAATTATCTTATTAAGCGTGATTACAAATACAAATTCCCTTCAGTCCTGCAAGAGAGGGCGTGATCCAGAAATAACATAATATGAAGCAACAATAATAATAACAATCATCATGTTCAATCTCAAAGCATAATAATATTAATAGCAAGATCCTAAGCATGATACTAACAAGGTTAATAAAAAACCCTAGCATGTCATTAAATAATAAAGATCAAAGCTTTCGCCCTAACATGATACTAGAAAGCAATAAATAACATCCTAACATGATACTAGGAATTAAAATAATATAAACATGCTTTCTAATGATATAGAACAATTAAAAAAAACTTACTTGGTTGCCTCGTATCTCTTTCCTTCACGTCTGGGGCGAAGGCAACTTCGAGCTTAGCTAGGTGAGTCTAGAACTAGTGAATGCCTTATTTTTTTTAAAGGTTAGGCTTAGAAAAGGGAGAAAGAAAAGCTATTAGTTTGAGAGTGAAAATAATAGAATATTGTTGATGATTGTCGAATCTATAAAAACGGGGAAATACGACCCTATTTATAGAAAAATACCGAATCCTATTAGAATAAAAACAGCCGCTATTGCAGAACGACAGAGTTAAGCGCGATGCGACAGGCTTGTCGTTCAGCGACAACTTTGTCGTTCCGCGCTGCTTCATGCGTTTTCTAAAACTTGTACAGAATCTTTAATCTAATTAGATTTGATAAACAACGTCCGTACTTATCTTTGAATATAAAATTTAATCTCATTAAAACTCTTGTTTTAATCCAAATAGAATTTTTTTTTTTCATAACAATATAATTATTAATCCTAATCTCATTAGAGCTTTAAACAACCTTCTAGATTATACTAGAAGATTAAAATCAATCTTAATAACTTTAGGAATATTAGTTAATGGACCCTCCACTAGATCATTGGTCAATAAAACCATTTCCGGCCCAATTTAGTATTTTTTGCCATAACTTCCTCATTACTCATCGGAATTGGGCTTATAATATTTCGTTGGAAAGATCTTTTCGAGCCAATCCAACTATACTGTTATTGGACCCTTATAATGGACCAAAAAAAATTGGACTGGACATTTTCCATAAATAGAGTTCATTTTCAAAAACAGAAAGAAGAGTTTTTTTTTTAAAATAACCGCATCATGAGGCTTTTCATACTTTCACTCATTCGATAATCAAATTACGTGAAAGGTACTCATTCAAGTTTTTAGGGGAGACACAATTAATTATCTACAACCTGCTCAACCAATTGATAATTAAATGCTCTATAATTATAATGTTATAATTGTTGACAATTAAATTCTAGTTCATTTCTTGACTATACAAATCTAATTCCTGATTGAAATAATCTAATTTTAGACTATATTAATCTAATTCTTGATAAGCTAAAATAATCTAATTCCTGTATGTAATAATCTGATTCCTGACATAAATAATGTAATACCTGACATAAAATATCTAATTCCTGACAAAAATAATGGAGATGTTGACAAAATATGTAATTCCTGTCTGAATTGATATAATTCCTGACTTAAATATTCTAATTTCTGACTGAAATAATCTAATTCCTATTGCCAAAAATTATTTGATTCCTGAATTAAATAATCAAATAATTTTGACACTATGATTTATATTTACTTTTGTTGCAGATTATTCCAAATATGACAAGAATGAAAACATAAGTAGATGTCTAGCAGGTTATACAATATCAGACTGCAATGATGGATATTTTTTTATATAAAGCTCATTCAAGATATGTTGGTTTTAGCGTTAGAAAATCAAAAAAGAGAAGAGATAACAATAATATACTGTATGAGTTTTATTCTAGATGCTCTAATGAAGGACAAATGAAATGTAAAATTAAGATTGCAGCTGAACACAATTCAGTTGAAACACCAATATTGGGTAACACTGATGAAACAAATAGAAAAGAAAGGGAAATAAATGACGCAAGAACTGGATGCAAAGCACATATTCGTTTCAAGAAAAATGGAGAAGGTAAATGTGTTGTTCTTACACATGAGTTGGAACATAATCATTTATTGGTAATAATAGTGCCACGACATCATCTAAGATCAGAAAGGCAAATATCAGCTCCAATGGGTGAGCTAATTGAGATCATGCTTAAGAGTGGTACTAAACCGATGGATGCTTACAATTTTATAAGCAATGAAGCTAGAGAAGAAGAATGCGTAGGTCATACTAAGAGAGACCACATTAATTAAGTGTCGAGAGTGAAAATGAGTATGGTAGAAGGTGAAGACATGCAAAATTTATTACATACCCTTCAAGAAAGAGAAGATAAAGATCCTTCAATTCATTCTTTTATAGACATAAATTTTGAGAAGAAAATAATGTGGTGACCTATATTTGGCGGGACTCTCAAATGCTTGAAGCTTTCAAAGCTTATGATGATGTTTTATTCTTCGACACAACATATATAACAAACAAATATGGTTTGATATGTGCACCATTTGTTGGTATAAACAATTACTAGAGAACAACAATGTTTGGACGTGCCTTCTGAACGGATGAAAAGACTAAAACAGTTGTTTTGTTGCTTTCAATTTTCAAAGAGTCAATGTGTGGAATTAAACCAAAATGAATCATCATTGATCAAGATCTAGCAATGAGCAACGCCATACAAGAGGTGCAGTTTTATTTTCTTAATATATATGTTCTATTTAATTTAATATCTGATTAGTATAAGTTATTAAATGCAATCTAAGAAATTTAATATAGTCTAATTCTTGAAAAAAAAAAATTAATAAGTGAGAAAAATAATGCAATATCAGACTAAAATAATCTAATTAGTAACTTAAACATACCAATTCATGGCTAATATGATCTAATTCTTGACTAATATTATCTTATACCTGACTAAAATATATTAATTTCTTGAGTAAAACTATTTAATCCTGACTAATAGAATCTAATTCCTGAGAAATATAAACCAATACCTGACGAAAATAATCTAATTCCTGAATAAACCTTGCTAATTCCTAACTAATATTATCAAAAACTTGACTATTATTATCTTATATTTGACTAAAATATATTAATTCCCAACTAAAATCTCTTAAGTCCTACCTAAAACTATTTAATCCTAATTAACAGATTTTAATTCCTGAGAATATAAACCAATAGCTGACTAAAATAATCTAATTCCTGACTAAATTAATCTAATTCTAGACTTTCCTCATCTTTGTAATTATCTTGAGGTTGACCCAAGGCTTGGTGTTACTCAACTTATTATATTACTACCTAACCAACTCAACTCATTGTGCTTTGACACGTGTGACTCTACATTACTCAAGGTGCAAAATCCACTCGATGTGATATGACATGATGTGACTCAACGTACTTGACTCGTGTGTGCATTGTAATATGATTGTTGATGAGTGTCATTTATGGCACTCATTTGTTCTCTTTTAGGATGATTTTAGATTGCTTTTGTAGATCTTTCCTTTCCTTTCTCTTTAGTTTTGTTATTTATTTCTTTAATGAGTTTTTCTAAGCTATACCCCTAAGGTAGTTGAGTTTCTAAGGTGTACCCATGCTTTTTCAAGTTTCTAAGTCGTGCCCTTCAACTTCCTATCAATACTAAAATGTACCCTTATTAGTTATTTATAAGTTAATTGAGAGTGTGATTTCGTGGCTTTAGTTTTCGTTATTAGGGTGGTTGTGGATAGGATTTCTTTCTCGTATCATTTCCTTACCTTTTATCATCTTTTTATTAAATTTATAGTTAACTTTAGGTGACGTGGAAGTCCCAAGGAGGGTACCATTCATTAATGGTAGTGAGTTGAGGGGCACAACTTAGAAATTTTAAAAAGCATGGGTACACCTTAGAAACTCGACTACCTTAGGGGTATAGCTTAGAAAAACCCTTCTTTAATTTACTCTTTACTTAGTTGATTTTCCTTTTTCATGCATTTCTTGGTTTATTTTGTTATTTTCCCTTTTTTTGCTTGTTTTCTTTCATTTTTCAGGTTAAGGTCGTTATCCAAAGATTCCCGAGGCCCCTTCCCAAGTTTTACATTGATTAAGATGCCCAACGTTCTCCATTTAAAGCTCAAGCATGGAGAATTGCTAGTTCCTAAAGGCCTTAAGCCGTGCATTCAAGCCGTGGGTGCACTATTTCTCGTGTTGAACTCACAAACATGGAGTTTGGAAACTGCAAGGTCCATGTTTATCAAGAGCATTGAGTTGAACGCACGAGGAGCATCAACTGATGGTGAAGAGGGCTGCCATGAACCCAGGCGCGGGCGCGCGTGATTATTTTGCCTAATTTAATAAATGGTGATGATGATTGAACAAAAACCAAGTGAAAATAAAATGAAAGGAAGAGAGAGAAAAAGAAAGAAGGTCGGTGCATTTAAGGAGCAACAACAGAGGCTGCGCTGTCATTGACTTTGCTTCGCATTTGCTTGGTCGTTTCATTGATATAAGAGATGGTATTTTTTTCTCCGGAAGTATCCAATTAGGGGCTATGATTACTATTTTAATTCTTTCCCTGAACAAGAGGTATGAAGCAATGCTCGAGTCACTTGTCCCGATCCATGATAAAAGGGAGAAAGCCCCTTACCACTTCTTAAGCATCTATGCCTTGATAAATCAACAATTTCAGGAGCGCACCACCAAAGCAAACTTTTACATTTTGAAATTTACAAGGACTACGGATTGGTGCCCCATCCCTCACCCTGAGGCTATGGTTAGATGTGTGGAAACCCCTCTTCCATGGAGACCTAACAAGGTGACGGTTGATCAAGCCCTCAAGAGAGCTCCGTTTCCTAACCTCCGACATAATCTATATCTCCCTCTTGCTCCCTCTTCATCCCGGGGAGGTACATCCTCGACTCCTCCCTCTTCTTCTACTATTTGTACTATTAACTTGTCTACTTTGCATGCGAATAATGATTCCACAGCAAATGTTCTAAATTGTTCACCTTTGGGGTACGATTTTGTTCTAGGCTATAACTATCATGCTAGGCAAGTCTACGATTTTCATGTCATGTGGGGGGATATCCTACCATAAGTTAACTACCCATACCACCCGGTGAAACAGGGACCCATGCCTTAGTGGGAGCCGTTTGATGAGACCGTCGGCCTTGGTTGTGTTATCCTTATTGGGAGGGGCCTAATGTACCTCCCCATGCCATTAGGGGGACCTTCCGGACCTCTTACGATTATAAGGGGCCGGGAGGGTGTGATTTTGCATACGATCTGACAAACCCTAACCTTTTCCCCCACCTGAGACTTTTGGATGATGGGGGTTATCGGGCGAGCCGGCCCATGATGATTGGTCCCACTTTTTTGCTAGGGATAGAGCCGAGAGGGAGTAGATTGAAGGGTAAGGGCCCTATGCTTATGGATGAAGGTGATAGCAAGGTTTCTTCTGATGTTGGTGAGGGGAGTACTCATTCTACCCCTTACCACAATGTCGAGTGATACAATATTAAGCTACCCTCCTTTTATGCTTGTGTGCATTTCTTTTGTTTCATTTCTAACTTGTATCTTGGTTTTAGCTGGGGGGGTAGGGTAGCTCATTTTTAGCTTGGTGGAACATTCTTATGTCTACTGTGCTTCTTTTGTCTCCCCCTTGATTTTATGGTTCACTATGGCTTTATCTTACACTTGGTGTCTTTCTCTGCTAATGATTTATGATGTTGTCTGTTCCCTGCGATAGTATTTTGCTTATGTTTCATTGTTTTGTTATTTGTCTGATGGTTTCTATTGCTGATGATATATTGACGATCTAGTTCTTGATATCTGTCTTCCTGATGATTGATTGCTTTCTGATTGGCTGATTTTTCTCTCTGCTCTATGATTCTGTCTCTGCTTCTCTGATCGTTTCTGTCACCTATGATGCTGTTTGATTTTGTATGGAAGTTATTAACAATTTTCTTTCTGTATATAGTTTTTTTTTTCTCTCTTGGTATGTTATCCTTGCTTTTGCTCTTTGAGTGATGGTTTGCGTTTGATTTCTTTCATACTCTTTAGCTTTAGTTAGAGTACCCGGTGAGATCTTTCTTTTTCTTTTCTGCCTTTATCTTTATTGATTGCATAGATTAGGTTTATATTAGGATGAGTTGATCGTTCGAGGATGTTTGCCTTGTAACACCTAGCGTGTTTATTGGGGTCATTGGCGTTGCTGCCGAATGACTGCTTGTTTGACAATTGGGTTTTACTTGTAATTGCTCTCATTCTTGTGCTTTTCTCTCTATCTTTTTTTTTTTAGGAATGTTTTTCTCTCTATCTTTTCTTTTCTTTCTTTGTTTTCCAGATTTCAAAAAAAAAAATTGAATAAATAAAAAGTATATAAATAAAATAAACTTAAATAATAATGCATTTTTGAGGCTATATTTTTCTTTTTACTTGTTTAGCTCTTATCTTTGGACATTCTACAATTCGGAATTTTGCCTTTGAATGTTTGCTATCCTATCTTTTATCGGTATGCAAGCTTTGAGAATATTCACGGTTGACTCTAGGATAGGGTATGCCAAGGTAGCGGTTTAGACCTTTTGGGGCCTTGAAGCCGGATTCTTTTGGTTTATGGTAAGAAAGAGTTGCTTCCTTTGGTAGATTTGACAACTTTAGTAAGCTTTTGCTATAACCGTGAGGATTTTTATTTTTCAAGCCTCCATCATATTTTGATTGTGCGGCGTGGATCCTTGACCTTTGCATTCCTAATCTTGAATCTTGACTCATAATTCTCAAACACGAGACCGAACAAACTATAAAGGACAAAGGCAACTTTTCGGGGTTGTAATTTTTCTTTTTCTAGGATTTTATTCTTTCTTTTTAGTTCGTTGGGTTTACATTTTCCTTCTTGCTAACCATTTGAGCATTTCCCCTTCTTTTAAAGCCACATCTTTAGCACTTTGAGCCTTTTGTTTCTTTTTGTTCCATTCTTGGTCTTAGTGAAGCAAATGGTCATGTTTTTGGAGTTTGTGGTTTAAAAGGTTGGATATTGGTTCTATTTGTAAGCAAGCTCGTATTTTGTATATAGTGTGAATAATGACAAGTGAATAAATGAAAAAGTCATCCAAAGTTAAACAAGGCAAGGACATATTAATTGCAAAATGAAAAAGCCCTCCATGTAATAAGAGGCAAGGACTTTTAAAAATATGATAATAAAAAAAGGGAAAATGAGAAAATTCAAAAATATTTTGATGTGATTATTTTCCCTTTCAAGCATTGAGGACAATGCTTCCTTTTAGCTTGGGGGAGAAGCGTTTACGCTTTTTGTATATGTGCTTGTGGATATAGCTTTGAATAAGCTTGGGTGTATTAGTTTGTTTTTGTTTGGTGACTTCTTGGTGTTAGTGTCGAGGTTTGGCTAAATCATTGCTTCATAACCTAGGTGTACCACTGAATTCTAAATTTTAGGCCTACCCCTAACCTTTTTCCCTTACGTTAAAACTTTGGGAAAGTCCTTTTGACCTAGTGGTTGAGTCATATACCAAGGGAGGGCATTATGAGTTAAAGCTTATGGAAAAGGGATGCAAGGTCAAGATGTCGAGAACCCTGAAAATTTACTCTTTTTTGGTTCCTTTGAGGAACCATAGAGACGCTTACTAAGGGAAGATTTGAAGCCATTGGGAGAACGCGGTTAGATTGGTTGGGATGAAAGTGGATTGTGCCTCATTAGTTCTCTACGCTTAATTAGCATACCTTATGTTTCAATTAACCGTGGATATCTTGAAGTATGCATACCCTAACCATATAGAAAGGTGTTCATTCATTTGCATTTGACCTTTTGTGAAGATCCTATTAAGAGCTATTTGTTTGAATTTTTTATTTACTTTTGTTCCTTTTAAATGATTTTGCCTCGTTTTATTTCAAAGAGTTATGGGTTAAGCTCTTAGGAAACCTTTACGAGACCTCACTCGTCCTCATAGGCGACTTTGGGGTTTAAAGGGCTGGTTGTAACTAAAAACAACCATGATTCCAACGTTAGTGAGTCTTAGTGTATATTCTCTTCTCTTGTCTTTCTTTTTCTTTTTGAATAAGTGTTTCTTCCTTATTCTTTCTTGCTTTGTTTTTCTCGAGGACGAACTAAAGTCTAGCATGTGGGAATTGGATAAGTGACATTTATGGAACTCATTTGTTCTCTTTTAGGATGATTTTAGATTGCTTTTGTAGCTCTTTCCTTTACTTTCTCTTTAGTTTTGCAGTTTATTTCTTCAATTTACTCTTTAATTGGTTGATTTTCCTTTTTCATGCATTTCTTGGTTTATCTTGTTATTTTCCCTTTTATTTTCTTGTTTTCTTTCATTTTTCAGGTTAAGGTCGTTATCCAAAGATTCCCGAGGCCCCATCCCAAGTTTGGCATTGATTAGGATGCCTAATGTTCTCCAATTGAAGCTCAAGCATGGAGAAGTGCAAGTTCCCAAAGGCCTTAAGCCGTGCACGATTTCTTGTGCTGAACCCACAAACATGGAGTTTGGAAACTGCAAGGCTTTTGTTTATCAAGAGCATTGAGTGGAACGCACGAGGAGCATCAACATGATGGTGAAGAGCACTGCCCTATTCCCAGGCGCGGGCGCGCGACTTGGTGGCGCGGGCTTGCCTGTGTCGATCTCTATTCCGTACCTAGATTTTCGCGGCCACGCTCCCCCTTATAGTCAGCTGCGCCTGTATGGGTTTATTTTGGGGACGATCTAACTAACTTCTTTTTGTTAGTTTTTTCTATATTTAGGTTTTCCCTCTATTATTAGAGGGGAGTTCAATTTTTCAGAAATTAGAATAGAATTAGGTTAGATTTTTAGAGAGAGAAACTCTAGTTTGTAGAGAGAGAAATTCTTGATTGATGATTGATGATTAATGTTTCCAAGTGTTTTCTCCATTGAATTGAAACAAGTTTGTAAGAATTTCTTTACTTTAATACAATCTTAGTTTTGATCTCAATTTCTTTGTTAATTGTACAAGTTGATTGATTTTTGAATTGTTTTTATCTTGATTAATATGATGATGATGAATTTGTTATTTAGCTTTGTTTTGATATTGATTTCCATGAATTGTGAGTAGTTTTCTTGCTAGGGGAATAGTGAAGCATATATGAGTAATAGATTTATGCTAATTGGGAGAAATTGATGGAGTTGATGTTGTGATTAAATTGGTTAATTGATTATGTGCATGTGTGTGTTTAATTTAGGAGTGATCAACCTAGTTACTCGCACTAGATTGCACTGTAAGCTCACATTTATATAAAAAATTTATTTGTTGCTTACATTTGTTGATTGAGTAGGTTTGCAAGTTTCCTAGCTAGAGTCTCTTGTAGTTGGCGCTAGTTTGACCTCTAGGAGATTAGCCTACCATACTCTCTTGATATCTTAATTGATTTTCCCTCGCAACACTCGACTTAGTATCTCCAATCCCAATTAGTTGAATTCATTGCGAGTTTATGTGGATCCATACCCTAGTGCTTGATAAATTTGATTTCATTTCGATTGTTTGGTTGTTTAGAATAGACACACCTCACTTCATTACTCAAAATAGCTTAGCTTTAGCATTAGCATTCACCTCCCATTCCTAGTGGTTTGACCCTCGACTTACTCCTATTCTAGGTATAAGGGTTTGTTGAGAGATTACAAATTTTGTTTGACTGAGGGTAGATTAGTTTTCAACGTGCAACCTAGTCTCTATCCTTGATCAATTATCCTCGTGCGACTGGAAAATGAAGAAAATCTAAAATTTTCTATCATTTTTGTGGAAAGTACTGACTTTCTTATGAAAAAGAAAGACGTGAAAAAAAGAAGTAAAGTGTTTGATCTTCCTCAAAGGGAATGAAGATGTGAAGAATTGAATCAAGTGATGATGCATGTATTATGAGATTAGTCAGATGTATGTGTTGATGTTGTATCTCATGGTGAAAGGATTCTAGCATCCTAGACTATCTCAGTTGATGACTCGATGATGAAAGTATTTGGGTAATAACTTAGGCACAGAGGCTAAGCACTTCATACTTTGTGATGCAATGATGATTATGAGCAATGAATAACTCTAAGATGACAAGACATGCTTCAAAGTAGTATCAAGATTTCATGACAAAAGGTTCCTAATGGAAGGATTATATAGCTATGTATTTATGATGCGTGTAAAAGTGACACTTTGGTTAGGCCGGAAAGGATAAGTGTGAGGAAATATATTTTGAGAAGAGTCAAATAATGGTGACTCTTAAGCAGGGTAGGCTAATGATGTAAGGACCAAGCCCCCTAGTCTAGGTCTAAATGGATAGGGATGAGCATTGGAAATCCCTTGATATGATCATGCATGAATGTGAAAATGAATGTGAATACGTTTTTATTACGGCCACACCCAATGTTAGGTTGCCTACATATCCGTTAGGAATCAGGCCAAACGTAGCTCTAGCTGAACCTTGCACAAGTGTGTGTACGCCTCAAAGAGGTCTTTTGAAGGGTTGTAACGGGGTTAGGCTAATGGTTGAAGAAGAGAGAATAAAATCTCAAGACACAATATAAGCCTTAGAGGTGTGCAACCGTACTTTTGAATTTTGGTATTTTGTATGCTTGAGATTTTTCTCACTTTTGAACTCTCTTTTTTTTATTATTTTTTTCTCTTTTTTTTATTATTTTTTTCTCTTTTTTTTTCTTTTGCAACTTTTCATATTCAAATCCTTTTTATAAGTGTTGGAAATCCCGATCATGCGGTCTATCACTCACTTTGCATTCATGTTTCTTAGGCACGGTACCGAGCACTTGATAAGAGACGCAATCTGAGACGTGTTCATATCAAAGACACGTTCAGGTCAAGGACATTGGAACACTTGACCTTTTACACACTGTAATTGCTATTTGTTTTTTTTAACTTTTGAAACTTTGGTAAAAAATCACTCAAGCTCTTGTATTTAGAAATTGTATAAGTTGCACACCATCCCATCCTATGGTAGAGTAGATGTGGGTATAAAAAACAAGGTCAATCGTATAAGATAAAAAAGAAAGGTCAATCATATAAATTGAAAGGTGAATCGTATAAATTGAAAAAATCACACAAGCTTTTGTATTTAGTAATTGTATAAGTTGCACACCATCCCATCAAAAAGTTGAGTAGATTTGGGTTGAAAAAACAAAGCTGTATCATTAGATGAAGCTCAAAGTGATTTATCTAGTAAGGAATTATATATTTGAAAAGGGGAAGGTGATATGATGTGGCTACAAGGGTTGCCTCAAATCATTGGTATACATTATGCTTAATTTGGCGTGGATTTTTTTTTTTTTTTTTTTTGAAATGCAATGCAATGATCTTATGTAAATAAAGAAATGCTTATTTGATTAAAATGCAAAGGATAAAATAAAATTCTAAAAAGTGAATTTAAGGAAAATGAAGGGTGTATATGCGAGACTTAATGGGGAAGGGGAATCAAAACTAAGAAAAGAAATCATGAAATCTTGTCGCTGAAGCCCGCCTCGTGCATTGTGCTTTATCATCACTCGGGCTTCTTGCCAGTTGGAGGAATGAGAAGCTTGTTATTATCGATCAAATATTTGATGATCTCGTTTAGCTTCTAATAACTCTCGGTAGTATGACCCTGTAATGAGGGTGTTCCCATCGTAAGGGATCTTTCTCCTTAGATGCCCACGACCCTTTAAAAGCCTAGGACTGTACATTTGTTAGGGTGTATTAGGATTTGAGTTCCTGACTGTTTGGGGGACTTTGAATTAGAAATGATTCCCTCATCATGCTTTTTTGTAATAAACAAGTAGTGGTCGCCAATGAGTTTTAGGAAAACTCATCAACCTCGTTCATGCCTTTCTCCCAAGTAGAGTTCAAAGGATAATTAGCACAAATCGTAAGTTTACCAATGCCTAAGTTGGTCTACATATATTAGAAATGAGTTCGTGAGCGAGGGTACTGAAATAACATTCCTTTTAGGGAGGAATTTCTACTCTAGCCCTAGTTACGACCTGTACTAGCTCTTCCTTTTTCTCAATTTCATCAACAAACAATATATGCAACGCGATACCTTAAACTTAGTTAGTTAATTTTTATTTACACGCATTGTAGGAATTACATTGCAAAGTGTTATTCTTTATTTAACTCAATTTTGTGAGAAGAAAAAAATAAACAAGATTCGCTTTAGTGTTTTGGTTGTTTTTGTTCCTCGGGAGAGTTACGTCACAAAGATTGGTTCGGCTGAGCTGTACCTGCAAAAAACAACGGAGATTCCGGGTGGTAGAGCTCTGCCTCCGACGATCATGCATGTTAGTAACTTGAAAGAGAATAAAGAGTACGGAAATTTAGTTGGCGATCTACTTGGATTTCAAGCTCAGGTGTTTCTCTGATGAGAGAGAAAGTAGGTGTAATAAATGATTGAATGTGTCCCCAAAATGGAGAAATATCTCCTTATTTATAGAGTCATTGGTAGGAGTGCCCCTATCTAGGTCACTTGACCTAGGTTTTGATGGGCTGCGCCGAATTACGTCGCTTCTTGGGATTTGGGCCCTTGAAGGCCGCCATTTCAAAAGCTTATCTGAAGGGGACACGTGTCAAAAGGCTATTGGGCCACTTGGGACATCCTGAACTCGACACGTGGCCTCCTCTCATTGGTCCACAGGTCTAGGGTATTTTTACCCTAATCATTTGCCCCTCACAAGGGTCACGTGCATGTCACGTGATGCCTGTGACACGTGTCCATCTATCAAAGGTGAACAGTAACAACGGATAGTAAAATTTGAATTTCAAACGGGGATGCCCCCGTTTTCACCTTCTAAAAATAGAATTTTACCACCCTTTTCTCTCACTTCATTTTCATTTGACTTTCCTAGAGAGAGAAAAAAGAGATGTTTAGAGAGAGTTTTCTGCTTCCTTCTGCGTCAGAGTTTTCCAGATTTCCATGTGCTAACCTTGCAACACTAGGTCACCGTATGTAGCTGTTTTTAGATTTTTCAGAGTTAAAATTAAGGTAACCGCCTGTGCAATCTTTAGTTTTTATTTTCCAACTTGTATTCTTTCTTTTTTCCGTCTGTATACATTATCTTATAAATAAAATGAGTTCTCAATCCACACACTCGGCACTACCTAGGACACTCAATCGGTCTCCCGGAATGGCTGAGTCTAGAACAGGGGGTGCCTTTTCTGGACTGTCGAAACTGCTGTTCTCATCTCCGAATTCCTCCCTCTTTGTGTATGTGCAGGACACAATGGCCAGAGTTAAATAGACGGCCTGAAAATCTAAGAACCGGCGCACTATGGTAGTGCTTGCCGACGAGGTTATTTCGGATGGGGAACATGAGGATTTGGAGGAGAGCGGAAATTCTGATGAAGAGGCTCCCTCTTCTTCTGGGAGCTCTAGCGTACGGGAGGTAGCCGGAGAAGAGGCCACCTCTTCTAATGGATCTGGGGAAGAATCCTGCAGTGCTGAGGCCGCTTAAAGATTGGGACCGAGACTTCTAGCTCCGATCAAGATAATTTCGCGGCTGACTACCAGCAACCGGCGAAAGTTGCTGACAACCCCAACCAGAAGAAAATTAGGATGTTTCCGGGTGACATTGCCCTGCTGAAAAGTTGCTTCAGGGCATTCAAGGAAATGCACCCCTTTTGAAAGGGGTGGGATATTATCATCCCGCCTTCTGATGTAGTGATGGCATGGGATGGCAAGATAAAGAATGCAGACAATTATTTTTTCTGCTACGAGGTAGTAATAGAAGCCGGCCTCTGGTTCCCCCTCCATACCGGGATTAGAAAAATCATGAAGGGGTATGAACTGGGAGTTTGGCAGCTCATCCCCAACTCATGGGTGAACATTCAAAGCTACATAGCCGCCTGTGAGCTCCAGAAATTAGCTCTCATCTTCTCCGCCTTCGCTCATATGCATTACTTGAGCAAGGCCCCAGGCGGTCATGGGGCATGGTATACTCTTTCCACCTTGCCCCAGTATTTGATGAGTTTGGACAAGGTAGCCAAGTGGTCAGGGTGGAAAGACAGGTTTTATTTAGTTTCTTCACCAACCATGGGACATAACCGGACACTGCAGCGGTACAATCACGATCCGGTTCTTCTGGGCGGGAAATGCCCTTTCTCGGCGCTCTCTACTAGGGCCCGGGAGCAAATAATGGATCCAGATTTCTTTGAAACTACCACTGAGCCCTTGGAGTATGGGACTAACATCATTGTTCCAAAAAACTGGATCCCCCACCCGGAATACTTCAATGATGAATGCTTTCTTTCCGCCTGTGGGTTAAGTCCCATGTTTCCAAAGGGTGGATCCACTTGCATCCGACAGTTCTGTAGTTTTTATTTTGTACTACAAACTATTCATGATTTTTTCTAACTTTTATTTTCTTCTTGCAGCCGACGCCTTGAAAATGGTTAACCAAGCCAAAACCCCGGCTAAGTCAGTAGCGCAACTGCGCAAGGAAAGCGCTCTCGCAAAGAGAGCAACCGTTGAGGCCAAAGATGCCAAGAAAGGCGGGGTAAGGCCGCCTGACTTTAGCTTCTTCTTTACATTTCTTGCAAAGGCATTAAGCTGGTTGGGTATGTTTAACTCTAAATTTGCAGGACTCTGCTAAACGCGTTCCGCGCTCCATCTCCAAGCTTTTCAAAAGGCAAGGGGAGGATCTGGAAAAGACCCCGGATGCCAAGGCTGCCAGGAGGGACCCCCCCTGTCAACTTTTACTGCCAACCCGGGTCGTCCAACGACCGGGGGAAAATCTCCTTCTGCAATGAAAATTCTGAGTGAACGCTCGTAGAAGAATGCGTCGGATGTCTCTACGACATCGAAGGGGGGCCAGCCACCTAATGTTGCAGCCGGTGCGACAACTACTGGGGAGGAGGAGACTCCTAAGCCCCGTCCGGAAACCCATGATAAGGGAAAGATTGAAATACCTTGGCCACTTGACTTCATGAGAGTCAAGACTAAGGTAGACCCCTCAAGGGGTTCATTAACCAGCCGGTAACGAATGAATGACAACAATGCTGCATCCTTCTTACCAAGTACTTCTACTTCTTTTGGTGCAGATCTTACTTCCGACGATCCGGATCTTGTAGGTTTTGCCAAACGGATGGTGAGGACCCTCACCCGGTCAGAGAAAAATTTCATACCTCATCTGAAGTTGGTGGACTTTGACCAGATAATGGGCCAACTGGCTGAGGTAAAATATTCTTCATCTCAATTCTAATATTTTTTTCTTCATTTCTACCAAGTATTTCATAATTCGGCTGCCCCTTTTTCTCAGGTAATGCTGAGGGTGGATGGGCTCTGAGACCCCTTCAAGCGGAAGCAAGAAGAGGTAAATGACACAAAACGGAGGGCCCTTGAAAACCTCAACTCTGCTGAGTATGCTAATTATATGTGTGAGTTAGAGATTAAGGCAGTAGATTTGAAACAGGAGGAGCTGATCTGGAGCTAGACGGCTACAAAGGATAAAGCCACCAACCAGGCTAATGACCTTAAGCTAACTAAAGGATGCTCAATCTAAACTCATGGCATTAAAGGACTCTTACAAGGATAACACAAAGCTCCGGGAAGACGTCAACCACTTGGGGGTGGAGATCGTCAATCTGCGAAACCAGAAGGCGGATGAGATTGCCAAGGAGCAGACCCGGCTGAGTGAGTAGAATGAGCTGGACAATGCTGCCTTCCTGAAGATAGCATGGGCGCTCTCTACCCGGATGTGGACTTTAAATGCTACAAACTTAGATATGATTACGCCAATGCAGTGTAAGGTGACCTAGTGCTGGGATAGGCAGCTCTGCCTCGCTTCAAGGATTGGGTTGTTGTAAAGCTGGGATATGAAGTCTCAGACAATGAGGAGCCGGTGAAGGAAGAAAAAAATGAAGGCAGCCAGCCTCAAGTGGCTGATGACCAATCAGAAGCACTCCTAGCCGGTCAGAACCAGCTAGAGCAGCATCTTCCCCCTCAAACTTGAATCAGCCTCCCAAAATTCAGCAGCAGTATGCCAATTTCTTTCTTTCCCGGCTTGTATGTCGAGTAATATTGTATTTTTACAACCTGTAGAGTTGGTTAACAATCATTTTCTTTTGTTTCTTCTCTGTATGTTATTCCGGTTAACAATTATTCTAGCATTTGTGCCATTTTTAATATGAAGTATTTTGACTCAGTCGGTTGTTTATATATATATTTGTGTTTGAATTTTTTCAATTTGAATTTTGCGTATTCACTGTAATTCTTTAATATTTTCCTAACATAAAAAGCATGCGGCAATTTGCAATCCGGCTACACTTGCCCCTGGACGGCTGTGTGGTTGGTTTCATTTCAAATAGATTGATTGGCTTGAAAACACTTGATACTTGGAGAAGTATGAGGTGTTTTTAGGCCAATCAATCACAATGGTGATTGCCCCAAAGCAAATGCACAACGAGCCATTAGAACGGTGCTTCTAGCCTCTTACCCAAGCGGTAATATTCCGTCTGGGATTATTTCATAGCTATTACACAAACTCTTTTGCCCCAATTGGGAGAGAGAGTGCAAATTTGGAATAAATAATATAAGTGAAAACTTCAGCCGCTAACCGACTGATGCCTCATGGCATCCGGTATTAGGAAACTTAATCGTTCTCATAGATTATTCTGGTCAGATGGCTATAAGTTGACCAATTTGGTCTTTCAATCTTTCTCGTCTACATAAGTACATAGAACTGACGAAGAGTCTGCTCTCTGCGACGATTGCACCTAGAGGGGTGTCGTCGCACGCCATTGTCCATGTTGGTATCAAACTTAGTTGGTTAAACAAGTAGTCAGTCTAAGTATTACCCAGGGGGACAAGTAATTATAACATTGAATTTACACTAAGTATCAAACTTAGATAGTTAAGAAAAAGCTCCGTTTGAGTATAACCCGGGCAGATAAGTAATTATAAAGATAAAAAAACAATTTTGCAAACAAAGCCTAATTTCTCATTGACAGACTCGCTGTTTACAAACAATTTAAATTTCTCAGAAGTAGTATTTTTTAAGTTATCTACATTCCAAGTTCGAGTTAGGCGTCTGCCCTCTGGAGTTCTAGACGGTAGGTGCCATCCTTGACTTCTTCATAGATCCGGTAAGGGCCTTTCCAATTAGGGGTTAGCTTTCCAGCTTCATTGGCCCTACCGGTTGCCTCCATTTTTCGTAACACAAAGTCGCCAGCTTTCAAAGGGCACTTGTGTACTTTCTTGTTGTAGACTCTCGCCATTCTCTGACGGTATATCTCATGGCGCAGGGCAGCATTGCCCCTGCGTTCTGGGAGGGAGTCCAATGTTAGCCGCATGGCCTCCCAATATGCCTCTTCATCATAAAGCATGACTCTGAGAGTCGGCTCGTAATGTTCAATGGGCAAGACGGCTTCAGCACCGTATACCATAAGAAAGGGGGTTTCACCGGTTGCCCCTTTGGCAGTTTTCCGGATGGCCCATAGGACATGAATAAGCTCTTCTGCCCATAAGCCACCGGCTCTTTCAATTTTCTTTTTTATGCCGTCTGAGATAAGCTTGTTGAAGGCTTCAACTTGGCCATTTTCTTGGGGTCGGCCGACTGATGCAAAACAACGTGAGATACCCTGATCTCCCAACAAAGTCTTAAGGTGAGGCGTTTCAAACTGAGGGCCATTATCAAACACCATGGACATAGGTACCCCAAACCGGGTGATGATGTTCTTCCAAATAAAAGAGATGACATCTTTTGTCTTGATGTTCTTGACCGGCTCAGCCTCTACCCATTTGGTAAAGTAATCCACAGCCACCAAAATATAACTCATCCGCCTGGAGCAGGCGTATAAGGACCCAAGATATCCATGCACCACTTAGCAAACAGGAATGGGCTGTGGATTGCCGTCAGATTAGTAGCCTGACGGTGAATAATCATGCCAAACCTCTGGCATTTGTCACACTTCTTCACCAACTCTTTAGCGTCTGCTTCAAGAGTAGGCCAAAAGTAATGCCGACTAGCTTTGACGGCTAGGGACCTGCCGCCTATATGAGAGGCATAGTATCCAGCATGCAATTCTTCAAGAACTTCTATACCCTTTTTTGGGGTAACACACTTCAAATAGAGGTTTCAGGAAACCAGCCTTGATGAGTTCACCATTTCTCATCTCGAAGTTTGTTGCTCGCTTCTTCATGACAGCTGCCTCCTGTGGTGAATCAGGAAGTATATTGTCTGTTAAATATGCCCCGATGCCATCCATCCAAGTAGAGCTCTAGTCTAGGATTCCAATGAGCTCTTCATATATACTTCTTTTTTCAAGAACTTCCCAAAAGATTGATTGAGGCGTATCACCGCAGGTGAAAGATGCCAATTTTGACAATGCATCCGCCTAGTTGTTATCTGACCTAGGCACTTGACTTAGACGGAATTCGTCAAGTGCCCCGGCCTTTTCTTTGACTGCCTGAAGGTACTTGATCATAGCCGGATGAGTTGCCTCATATTTTCCCTCATACTGGCTTACGACAAACTGTGAATCAGAGTAGGCGTCAAATTTTGGTTCCCCTGGTGCCTTACACATGCGGATTCCGACTAGCAGGGCTTCATATTATGCCTCATTATTTGAGGCTTGAAACTTAAACCATAGTGCATATTCAAATCTGTCCCCTCAGGGGACTCATATATAATTCCTGCACCGCAGCCGTTCTTCGACGAGCTCCCGTCTACATACACTTTCCAAACCTGATCAATGTTATTCAGTGGTACCGGTCGTGTCATTTTGACAATGAAGTCGGCAAACGCCTGACCTTTCACTGCCTTTCTAGGTTTAAAAGTTATTTTAAGACTTTGCATTTCGATAGCCCATTTCAACATTCTACTAAATGACTCCAAGGTAGACATTGGCCGCTTGAGGGGATGATTGGTGTAAATTACCACCGGATGAGCCAAAAAGTATGGCTTTTATTTCTTGAAGGCCATATATAGAGCAAGGACAAATTTTTCAACCATGGGGTACCGGAGTTCAGCATTTTTTAGCACATGGCTAATGAAATAGACCGGGAGCTGGATGCCGTCTCTCTCAACAAGGAGAACATCACTGAGAGCAGGATCTGAGACGGTTAGGTACATGTATAAATCTCTTTGGGCAGAGAGCTAAAAAGCCTTGCAAAGAGTGCAAGTGTTCTTTCAGTTTCTAAAAGGCCACCTCAGAATCCTCCACCAACTCAAATCTGGTCTTCTTCCTGATTGCTTGGAAGAAGTAAAGGCATTTGTCACCTGACTGGTTGAGGAACCTCCCTAGTGCCGCCAGGTAACCAGTTAGTCTCTGTGCTTCCTTGACAGTGCGGGGTGACTTCATGTCAATTACCACATGTATCTTCTCGGGGTTAGCCTCTATCACCCTTTGATTAATCAGGAATCCGAGAAACTTCCCAGACTCGACACCAAAGACGCATTTCTTAGGATTTGCCTAACCTTATGCCGCCTGAGTATGGTGAAGGTTTCTCAAAGATCAGTAAGGTGATCTGCCTGCTGCTTGGATTTGACTATCATATCATCAATGTAGGCCTCCACATTCCTCCCAATTTGATTAATGAAGACCGTATTAATCATCCGTTGTAATGTAGCCGACGCATTTTTTAAGCCAAACGCCATCACAGTGTAACAGAGTAACCCCTGATCAGTGAAGAAGGTCGTCTTCTCTTGATCTTTTTTCCACAGGGGTATCTGATGGAAGCCTGAGTAGGCATCCATGAAACTCATCAAGGCATGGCCGGCTGTTGAATCGACGAGACTGTCGATCTTTGGAAGCGGATAACTGTTCTTGGGACATGCCTTGTTGAGGTATGTGTAATCAACACACATACTCTAGGTACCATTCGGCTTCTTTACAAGCACAACATTCGCCACCCAGTCGGGGAAATTACATGGCCGAATGAACCCGGATTCCAGCAGCTTTTTTACTTCGGCAGCTATTGCCTGACTTCTTTCCTCGCCGTGATTTCTTTTCTTTAGCTAGATGGGCTCCTTTATTGGATCCACGGCGAGTTTGTGGACAACAAGATCCGGGCTGACTCCTGGCATCTCTTCCACTTTAAAGGCAAAACTGTCTTTGAATTCTGTCAGCAATAGGTTTAGGTCTGCACCCAGCTTAGCATAAGCAGCCGTCCCAACCGTAACAGTACGCTCTGGACGACTGTACTCCAAAGTTATATCAATATGGTCTCCAGCCGGCTGGGGACGGAGCTTATATGACCGTTCCCCGGTTAGTGATTGCTATTTTTTCTCTTTCTTCACCTCCACCAACAGAGGAGCCTTTCTTTTCTTCCTAGCTGCTGGTGGGACTGGAGCGGCATCCTTGACATTGTCAAGGTCTATTGGTTCCTGGCCTTGGCCATCTTGGGCCACATTATCCTTGATGGCTTAGAGGTAGCACTCTCGGGCCGTCTTTTGATCCACATTCAAGGAACCAACAGAGCAAACATCCCTCTCATACTTGATGAGCATGAGAGAAGGGATGATTACAATCTTGGCTTCGTTGAGGGATGGCCGGCCTAGGATAATGTTATAGGAGGTCATTTCCTCAACGACCAAGAACTTAACGACGAGGTGTCGTCCTTTTCCTTTCTCACCCAGCCGGATTGGTAAATCAATTCTACCGACTGGGTAAACCATCCCACCCTCAAAGCTAACCAAGGGGTGGGTAACTGAATGTATGCTGCTGAAGTTGTATTTCTGCTTTTGCAAGCACTAGAGACTGATGATGTCCGACGAGCTGCCGGTGTCAAAAATGATTCGTCAAACCAGCTGGTTGGCGACCTTACATTCAATGACCATCGGGTCGTCACGCGGACGACGGATAGTGCCCCTATCCTTCTCAATGATCAGAACGTCTAGGAAGGAGGAACTTCCTGCTACCTGATCATCATCATCATCATTGTCTATCTTTCGAAGATGGCTCTTGGTGCCCCGGATGGTAAGTCCACCGCATGAGAACCCGCCTGCTATTGTGTAGACTCACTCCTTATCAGTGTCCGAACTACTAGCAGGATGGGATGTCTTAGATGACAGCGTCGGGTTCTTATTATTAGTCCCTTTGGACTTAGAAATGTAGGACTTTAACATCCCCTTGTCAGCCAGACGGTCCAACGCCCGTTGAAGGATGAAGCAGTCGTTAGTGTCATGGCCAACTTCCTCATGGTATTGGCAGAATTTATTTTTGTTCCTTGATTGAATGGAACTTTTCATTGGATTTAGCTTCTCTAGAAACAGCCGGTCACTAATCTCCATGCGGATGGAGTTCCAGTCCTTGTTAAACTTGTACCTAGGAACATAATGTTTAAATTCTCTCTTTTTCTTCTTCGACGGCTGGTCAGAATCGCTCACCGCCTAGACTTCTTTTCTTTTCTTGCTCTCATCTTTTATCTTCGCCGGCTGAGCAGGCCAGTTGTCTTTTTGCCTGTCAGACTGGAGTCCGACTGGCTACCAGGAGAGCAGAGGTTGGTTACTTGAATATAGCTTTCCGCCTCCCTTAGGGCCGCCAGTAAAGTAAAAGCCCCTTTTCTGACTAGGTCAAACTAAAAGGTTAACTCGTCTCTCAGACCCTTAAAAAATCCTGTAAAAGCTACCTCATCAGACAATCCTTGAATCTGAATTTTGATCAGATTGAACTGCCTAACATATGAGCGCAATCCTTCTCTCTCTCCCTACTTAATGGTGCTCAAGTCAAGACTTGTTTTCTTCGCAGGGATGTTCATTGAGAAGTAAGAAGCAAACAGGAAGGCAAGCTTCCTGAAACTGTCAATGGACCCGGCTAGCAAGTTGCCAAACCATTGTTGGGCAATGCCCTTCAATGTAGCCGGAAAGCATCGACACCAAGTGGCATCATCAAACCCACCGTAAATACATGAGCTTGGTGTAAGCCATGAGGTGATCTTCCGGGTTGGAGGTTCCGTCATAGGTACCTACCAACACATTTTTAACCTTGGCCGGCTTTGCTGCCTCGGTTATTTCCCGGGTGAAAGCAGAAGGTTGTTCACCCAGGCGGAGCAAACGAAGATGTCACTCCAGTGGCTGGACGTTGTTGTATGCCGCCTAACCTCCGAAGAGGGTCGGCTACATGAAATGGGGAGAATACGGACCGTAGACCGAAGGAGGTACATACGGTGCAATCCTAATCATTTGAGGGCCAGAATGGACGGTATTACCGCCTGTATGACTTTCAAGCAAGGAAGGCACATTCCCTGCAGATGTATACTTGAAGCTGTCTGGAAAGCTCGATGTAGAAGCTGACTCAGACAACTGCTAATTTCTCTTGCGGGTGATGATCTCCCGGGTATCAAGATTTGATTTTTTGTTTCCCACAGGCTGTTGAGTCCTGCGGGGATTGTAGGTATTCCTTTGAAGCAGAAGAACCTTAAACAAATCAATGGTCCCGGCTGCCTTCTCCTTTGGATCAGGAGTTGGCTGCCGATCTCTGACTGACTTCCTCTTCTCCAAAGGAGTCTTTCTTGCCGACTAACCCCTGCTTGGGCCAGCCCGACTCTTCGTGATCAGATCTTTAATTTCACCCTTGAAACATGTCATGAATTTCATGAGTTCGGCTCGAGTGACGGGAGCTGATCCACTGGCCATATGGGTTTCCCCTTCCGGCTGCCCAGGGGGTCGGTTTGTACCCGCCTGGCTAGCACCCCGCTCCTGAGTGTCTCTGGGCCGGATGCGCTTGGTTATTAGAAAGTCATCACTGGCTATATAGGTTTTCACCTAAGGATCAACATCCTCTTGGTTAGTAAAGACTTCCGGTTCATCTACCGGACGCTTAGAAGGCGGTAGAGACACTTAAACCATCCTTGAGGTACTCTCCCCACATACGGCACCAAATGTTTTGGGTGTTTTTGTCCCTCGGGAGAGTTCCATCACATAGATTGGTCCGGCTAAGCTGTACCTCCAAAAAACAACGGAGACTCCAAGTAGTGGAGCTCCGCCTCCGACGATCAAGTTAGTAACTTGAAAGAGAATAAAAAGTACGGAAATTTAGGTGGGGATCTTCTTAGATTCAAAGCTCAGGTGTTTTTTCTGATGAGAGAGAAAGTAGGTATAAAAATGATTGAATGTGTCCCCAAAATGGAGAAATATCTCCCAATTTATAGGGTCTTTGGTAGAAGTGCCCCTATCTAGGTCTCTTGACCTAGGTTTTGGTGAGCTGCGCCAAATTACGGCGCTTCTTGGGATTTGGGCCCTTGAAGGCTACCATTTTAGAAGCTTATCTGAAGGGGACACGTGTCAAAAGGCTATTGGGCCACTTGGGTCATCTTGAACTCGACATGTGGACTCATCTCATTGGTCCACAGGTCTAGGGTATTTTTACCCTAAACACTTAGCATAAGTGATCAATCAACAATTAATTATACTATCTCTATTCTTTTTTAACGCAAGATACTATGTGGAATTTATTAATTAGAAATCCGTTGAAAGTGATCAAACAACACAAATTAATTAATCGAAGTTGTTTTAAACAATAATAATAAAGGTGAGTGAACTAAGTGCTCGAGAATTTACCACTTCTCTTTGCTAGATCTTCGTTTAGAACACTTATAGACTCCTTCTTGTTCGTGAACCTTCATCGTAGTAACATGTATTAAAGGGGGTGAGTGTTTAGGACAAGAGGATTTGGTAGCACACAAGTTGACAAAGTTTCTGCCAGCGTTTAAGGTTAATTTCTTTATGTTTGAGCTTCGTATTAAGCCCCTATTATAGGGAATGGGTAAGATTAGGGTTTTGAATATTCTGCCGCAGTAGGAGTCAAGTGCATGTAAATGGATTGCACGCGACAAACTAATGCAAGTGGATTAATTGCGCTTCTATAGGCAGCGCAACTGTTTGTCTTGTGCGCAGTATTATGGTAATATTCGATTTCATATTTTTATAAAATTCTAAATCTTTCGCAAGCGTATTATTAGCAGTTGTGCAAGGTGTTGTGCGCAACCTTGTGAGTTGCGCGCGCCAAACCAATGCGACTCATTGAGATCCACGCGGATGTATTTGCGGCAACATTATTTTTAACTTAGGCACCTCTAAATCTGTCATTTTTAGGGTTTAAGCTTGGGCTTAAGCCTAATCGTCATCGGGCTTAGTTGATTGGACCTTAATGCTTTTGTTTTTGGGTTAGGCTTGCTTAGTTTTTATGTTCTTGCAATTCAATCAGTTATCCATAAGTGTTCTTTACGTAAATCCAACACAAAGATGGTTTTATTTATCGTCATTGCATTTCCTGTCGGGATAGGACGCCAAAAGTAGATGTCTACAGTAGGGATCAAGTCTAGAATAGACAAGAATCAAAGTAGTCAAGGAAGATCCGAGACTTATTTTGCAAAGTTCTCAAAGAATAGCGAATCTTTCAAAAATGTTTAAGGATATCGAAACGGTCCATGGTTTGCCAAGTTCTTGAGATAAATAGCTATTATGGCCCGAAAAAAGTATTTTCTAGTCCAAACGCGCTACAAAATCTAGAGTGATCTGTTGCAATTGTAGAACTCTTTTACAAGTAATGAAATTCTGGGTGATGTCACGTCATGAGAAAAAATCGGTTTAAAAATTATTAAAGGGGATAATATCTTCTCAGTCATGTCATCGTTGGTCTAAAGTCCCTCGATATGTCATTTAAACTTTAGCCTAATTTTGACAAGTTGTAAAGATGATAAAAAGAGTGTTTCGGCTTTCGCAACCTAACATGTGAATAAATTTCTTGACAATTCGCTTATCAAAATGAAATACTCGGTGTCTACAAGATATAAATACATGTCTCAAGACCGGGGACATATATCCAAATCCAAAGAGAGAGAAGAAAATCGGCAACTCTCTCAGCAGTTTTGTTCACAAGATGAAAACACGTGCCTCAAGACTGGGGGCATGTGCCTACATAGACGTGACATCGCACGTCGCTCTTTATACATGGGGTGGACGACACCCTAACTGTCCGGTAAGCCAGTAAGCTTAGTAACTGCCGTATTTTCTTCCTATCAAGAAGTATCTGTTCTCGAATGGCTCGGGGCGCCTGTCGACTCGTGGGCTAATGCCTGAAATAAAGAAATTCTACCTTTTAACTACGAGAGGTAGATCTCGTTAAGCAGAGAAGAGGTGAAATTTTTCGCAACATCTACGCCATACATTTTACGCTATATGATAACGCCTTACAATTTTACTCTGTATGATAACTCTATCCTTTTTGCTGTAGATGACAAAAAGGAAGAAAAAAAGGACACTTCTAAAGTTAGTACAATAAAATGACAAACCTATCTGTAAGAGGTTTTACGTAAATCACCACTACATAACGTCTTAAGACACTCTTACGAAAAACGTCCAAAACATATACTTAGGGAAGGAACAAAGCACAGTGTGCATGTAGGATGATGCAAAAAAAACTATCAAAGAACAAAACAAACTACAAAATGCAAAGCAAATAAAATAAATCTCTAATTTGCGTGTCATTACATCTAACAACAAGCAAAAACCGTTAAAAGTTAATCGAACAGATCGAAATTATAACACCCGTCTTTTAAGTGACTAGTATCCGCGCACAACTAAGTGGGTCACGCTGGCTAGGCGCACGCATCGTTCTGAGTTGCGCTGGTTTGTCACGCTCAACTTATTTAGTTTCGCGCGACATTTAAACCAGAAAAAAGAAATCGTGGAGCGCGATTTTCATTTTACTCTTTCTCTCTCCTTCCTTTGCCATTTTCGAGCCTTTCTCTAAAAGCTTGGATTTTCTTTTTTTTCGAAGATAAGGGAATTAGATCTTGTCCTCTATTCACATTTTCCATTATCCGATGTAAGTTTATTCTAAAAATTGTTTGTTTTTGGCTTCATTTGGACGATTTTTGAACCGTAAAACACCAAATTTCGAGTTTGGGGATTTTTTATTCAATTTCTTTATCTTGAAATTGCTTGTTCCATGTTGTTATTCTATTCTTAAGGAGTATTTTGAAACAAATTTCATGAAAAATTGTTAAGTATTGAACCTAGTATGAGCATTTCCTTGTTTAAGTGCATTTTTGGAATTTTCCTTCGAAATTTAGCTCGAATTTGTTGTTTTGCTTGCTCATTTTTGTATACTTGTTTATTATGATGTGAATTATAGTATTAGAACTAGTATTATTTTCATGAATAATGATGGTTACCCCTTACGATTTTTCTATGATTACAAGTTTTCCTTACGGAGGTGAGCCTATAGGCATAGAAGTTGTTAAGGAGTCAGACGAGAGATTGCGTGACCTTGTAGGAGACCTCCTTGCAGCAGCCCTCCACTTGTAAGCGCAGTCTTGCCCTTACTCGGTTCTTGTTGAAGAGTTGTCGGCTGATGAGGTTGATCGACAGTGTATACATGAGCAGCTGACTCGGATATACATTGCTGACTTTCTTTTCTTCATCTTGAGTGATCGGGGAGAGCGTTTCGCTATCGGGTTCCTCATTTGCCTTAATGATTTGGGGCAAGTAGGTAACCTGAGTTGGGCAGA
Source organism: Chenopodium quinoa (assembly GCF_001683475.1). Lineage (NCBI taxonomy): Eukaryota > Viridiplantae > Streptophyta > Magnoliopsida > Caryophyllales > Amaranthaceae > Chenopodium > Chenopodium quinoa. The sequence continues at coordinate 3,022,613 of NW_018745248.1, read as the reverse complement.
GGTGTCGTATGGCCGTATGCTTACATTTATGGGCAAGGCGACCCGGGTGAAGGATTATGCGACAATTATTGAGGTTCCTCGGATCTCCATTTCATGGCATGGTTGTATCCTCGAGGTGCGTGTTCATTTTTTGAACTTTGTTACCTTTTTTAGTCATCATTTTTGCCTTTTGATATCATTTTCTTTCTTTTAGGCTTGGGGGTACTCGTACCTTCTGTTCTTAGCCACTAGGATTCTTGGGGTATCTCGCTTTCCTATCGGCCATCGTCTGGTCACGATTAAGACGAAGCGAGTGACTTTAGCCAGCGACTTTTGCTAGAGGATTCTTTCGGCGACTCGTGTGTCAGTGAGTATTTTAACAATACATGTAAGTATTTACTGTTATTATTATTATTTTTGATATTTTTTCATGTGGTTATGTAGATCGATCTCTGTCCTTGGAGTTTTATCGTTGGATTCTCTGAGGATGTCCGGTCTGGGATGATTTATTGTCATTTTTGGGCTCTTTATTAGGGACTCTCGGTGCTTTAGAGAACAAACGCTTGGTTTTTAGGAGAGCTTGTTCTCTTGTAGTCTTCGTTCGAGGAATATTTGGTTTATGAGGTCCCTCCGATTCGGATGTTGCATCCGGACCTGCTGTCTACTCAGGATCAAGCTCAGGCGATCCTTGGTTATCAAGCGGAGCAGCTGGTGCTACCAGATGCATCTTACCTGACATTTGTTGCATCATTTCCATTTTTTGTGTCTGTCAGTGTTTCGGGGTCACTACGTGAAAAAACGAAGTTGGCACCGGTTCAAACCCGGCCTAAGGCACCGGTTTGAACCGGTGCCTATGTGAGGGGTGCCAAAAAGGGGTTTAAAAAGGCGCCAGTTCAAACCGGTGCCAAAACTTGAAATTGGCACCGGTTAACCGGTGCCAAAAAGTACAAAAAAAATTTATTTAAAAGTGCCAACATATTAATTTTTTTTTTTTTACTTAAAAATTAAATCTGTATTAATATTAATATAATCAAATCTATTCATTATAATATTAATATATATATAATAAAAAAAATTACAGTACAATCAAATCTTAATAATAACCAAAAGTGCAAAAACATTAATATAATCAAATCTGTTCAAAATAAATTAGAACAGCTAAATCAAAATAAAAAAATTACAACATATAAAAAAAAAATTACAATATAAATAAAAAAAAAAGAAAATCAGTTGATTCTTCGATTTAAGATCAATACACCTGCACCAATTAAAACAACCAAAATCAATCGATTAACATGAATTAATTCAAAAACCCAGTATATCGAAAAAAAAAAGAAAATCGAAAAAAAGAAAAGAATAACCCAGAAAATGAAAATGAAAATTAGTTCAAAAAAGAAAATGAAAATGAAAATCAGTTCAAAAAAGAAAATGAATCGGAAAAAATAAAAAAATAAAAACCCAGAAAATCGAAAAAAATAAAATCAGTTCAAAAATATAAAAAAACCCAGAAAAAGGGAAAAAAAGAAATTAAAATCAGTTCAAAAACCCAGAACATCAATTACAACCCAGAAAAAAAAAACCCAAAATCAATTAAAACCCAGAACATCAATTCAAAGCCAGAAAATAAAATAAAAAATCGACAAAAAAACCCAGAAAATGAAAATGAAAATCAGTTCAAAAAAGAAAATGAAAATGAAAATTAGATCAAAAAAGAAAATGAATCGGAAAAAATATAAAAATTAAAACCCAGAAAATCGAAAACAAAAAAAAAATTAGTTCAAAAATCCAAAAAAACCCCAGAATAACGGGGAAAAAAAAAGAAAAAAAAACAAAATCAGTTCAAAAACCCAGAAAATGCATGTTGTTGTTGTTGCGGCGTTGTTGTTGCATGTTGTTGTTGCTGCGGCGTTGTTGTTGTTGCGGCGTTGTTGTTGCATGTTGTTGTTGCATGTTGTTGTTGTTGCGGTGGTGTTGTTGTTGATGTTTAGGTGGTGTTGTTGTTGATGTTGAGGTGGTGTTCGAAGAGAAAGAGAAGAGATTAAGGGAGAGCAGAGGAGAGATAGAGGGGGTGTTGTTGCGGTGGTGTTCGAAGAGAAAGAGAAGAGTTTAAGGGAGAGCAGAGGAGAGATAGAGAAGGGAGAGCAGAGGAGAGAGAAGGGAGTAAAGAGACGGAGTGAGAGGAGAGATAAGGAGATCAGTGTTTTAGTTAGGGTTATAAAATGAGAGGAGGAGGCGGCCGCTTTTTTTTTAAAATAATTTAAGGTCCGGTTCAAAAAGGCACCGGTTCAAACCGGTGGCCTTTATTATTTTGGCACCGGTTTGAAGTGAACCGGTGCCTTTTACTCTAGTTTAGCTTCCCACCAATTTTATAGGCCATTTTTGGCACCGGTTTGGACTGAACCGGTGCCAATTAGGGGGTGCCTTTTTGATATTTTCTACTAGTGGGTTTTTTGTCCTTTGGGAGAGTTACAACACTAAGACTGGATCTAGCAAGGGGCGCCTTTACCTGAAAAGCAATGGGACCGCCGGTTGGTCGGTGGTCCGCCTCCAAAGATTATGTTAGTAAAGTGTTCAGAGGAAAACGTGCGGAAATAAAGTTATCTGCTTGGATTCCATTCTTAGGCATACTTTTTCTTGAGAGTGACAATTCAGACAATGATTGGTATTCAATCAAGGTTAGGTCATAAAAGTTGCCTCAAAATTCTGCTCTCCATAAATGAGGGGATTGTCCCTATTTATAGGGTGTTTTGGGGAAGTGAGCCCTCCTTAGGGTTTGATGACCTAGGGATTGGGGAACGCCGCAAAACGGCGCCTCAAGGTTAAGGCCCTTGAAGGCCGCCATTTTAGGGGTGATATCCGAGTGACACGTGTCACTGATCCTAAAAGGCCATTTGGGCATCTCTTAGGGTGACACGTGTCGCCCTCCTAATGGTCCACTTTGGATCATCAAACATCCCAAATCAAGGGGGATATCTGCCTACCACGTGTTACCATCTTGAATGGTCCGAGGTGGCGCTTCTTCCACCGACATGTGGTAGTCTCTGATTGGGCCACTTGGTCGGGTATTAAAAATACCCAAATCATTTGCCCTTCACAAGGGTCACGTGCTTCGCACATGACGTTTGTGACAGGTGTCGGCCTCTGATTGGTCGTTTCTTCAGACTGTTGGGAGAATTTAGGGTTTTAACCCCAAGGTTTTCACCCCCCTATAAATAAAAAGGTTTGATTTCCTCTTGAATTTATACTTGCGTGAATCTTTAAGGGAATCTTGAATCTTCTGACTTTAAAAGACTTTGACCTTCAAGAGCATCCGGCAGTCGTCCCCCTTATTTCGCCTGCTTCAACAAGCGCCCAAGACCGACGACTCTCGTTACCTTCTTCTAAGATAACCACCTGATCTCTTTTTACTTATTTCTTTGCATTTTTTCTTTATTAAAATGGTTTCCTAAACGCACCCGGCACGACCTAGGTTAGCGATCAGCCTGTCACCGAGGACGGCTGAATCTAGAACTAAGAGTGTCGAATGCTTGTTCGAGAACTTTGCTTTAAGTACATCTCCAAATCCGACAATGTATGTGCCTCTGCAGGACACGATGGCCAGAAAAAAGCAAACAACAAGGAGATATAGGGCGGATGATTCTTTTTACCATTTGGACAGTGAGACTGCCAATTCTGATGGCTCCATTAGGGTTCCTGTTTCTTAGGTCAGTAGAGACCCGCCTAGCACCGTCAGCACTCCAAATGATTCGTTTTTGGAGGAGTGCGACGAGGAATTTGAGAACCCCGGGGCAAGTGGATCGGTGCCGGATGATGAGCTGGGGGAGGACATTACTGGCAACAGCCGGCATTCCCCTAGCTCTGAAGAGAATTCTAATGACTCTGCTTCATCATCTTCCAACTGCGTCCCCCTTTACCCAGAGGAGGCGCTGTCAAGCCTGAAAGCTGCCAGAGAGTCCCTCTCCGTTGAGAAGGGAGAAGGCTGGGCGGAGCCGTCTGCTTCAAGGCGGCATGAAAGTGCGCCTTACTATCTGCACGTCCCAGAAGGCAGACTAAAGATCATGACGGATGATCTTCCCAAATTTCTTTCTGACCATGTCATGGGACATGGCTTTCTTCTGTCCATGCCGGATGCTATGGACACGGTAACCTGGCCTGAGATGGCTGTTTATGGTGACCAGTGCTTCAGCTGCTATAAGGCAGCCATCTAGGCAAGACTTCGCTTTCCTCTCTATCCGGCCGTGGAGAGGATCTTAGACGGATACCAACTGGGTATCTGGCAACTATCCCCCAATTCTTGGGTAAGTATCTTGGGTTACGTTACCGCCTGCGAAATGCTGGAGGTGGATCCCAGCTTCGAGGCGTTTCCTCACATGCACTATCTGAGCAGGACGCCCAATCCAAGTGGGATCGGCCGGTTTACTTTGACCAGCCACACCCGTTACATGATGACGCTGGGGAAAGAGAACAAGTGGAAGGACTGGCGAACCAAGTTTTACATAGTCTCTTCCCCAGACGCCGAAAGGAACATGTCGTACAACCGCTGGACTCGGTATCCTCGCCTCTTGGCTGGGAAAAAGGGTCTTCCGCCTGTTCCTAGGCAGGCCCAAGAGGAGATTTTTTACCGGGGCCTATTTACTGTGGCCGTCTGGAAAAACAAAGAGACGGGGGTTAAGGAAGTCAACCACAAAGCTATATTCCTCGATTCGAGTGGGTCTCGGACGGGAAGTACTTGGCCGCATGTGGACTTAGTACTGAGATGCCGAGAGGTAGCTGGCCGTATGATATTATTACATTTGCTTTCTTTTGATTATTTTTTTTCGCTGACTCTTGGTTTCTTGTTGCAGATAAGGCAATGGCAAAGATCCCTTACCACAAGAGACCAGCCCTCTCAGCCGCCTTCTACCGCTCAAACCTAAAGCAGGCAGATGAGCAGCCTCCAGGCGGGTAACGAGCTTGTAAAGTTTTAGCTTAAAGAGATGTGGAACATTTTCTTCTTCTAAGACTCACACTTAGAATTCTTTTCTGAGTGCTTTATTAAAGCCTCCCCCCTCTTCTCAACCATATGCCAAGCTGCAAGAGTAGTCGACTGGCGACGTTTCCCAGAGCCGGAGGAAACACGTCGCCACAAAGCATGCAAAGAAAGGGACAAGCGCCTCCTCCCCCACTAAGACTTCTTTAAAGCAGGACGCTCAACAACGAGTGTCGAAGAGTGGCAAACAAACACTTACCACTGCTGGCGGCACATCAGGCGGCAGCGAAGCTGCCGGGGGAGAAGGAGGTAAGCCACCCGATCATTCGAACATACACTTCATAAAAGGTCATTCTATTCAGTCTTAACTTAGCTGTATTTGTTTTGATATATGCCCCAGTGACACCAACTGTCCTCCAGATGGCCAGACGGATGCTCAAGACGCTTGATCCTGAGAACAAGGCGGCCGTCAGGGGGGTCGGTACCCTTGACCTGGACGGCATTCTGGCGCTTCTTTGCGAGGTACAATTTCCCTCAAAATGACTAATTTACATATTTTTGTCAAATGGTTACTGACAAGTATCTTTGGTTTGGACGCCTGTAGGCTATGCTGCGCGTGAGTGGACTCAAAGGGTCCCTTAATGAAAAGACCTGGAAGGTAATGACAGTGAATGCCCAGGCTGCCTTTTCTCAGGATAAAGCTTAGTTTGAGATTGCTCAAAATGAGATTCTGGCACTTGATATGTTGTATTCCGAGGCGTCTGCCAACATACAAGTTCAGCAGAACTTGGACGCTGCCAAGCAGCAAGTGAAGGAGCTCCAGGACCAGGTTAAGGGCCTTAACGAGAAGCTAGACAACCTCAAGGAGGTCGATCCAAAGTGGCTAGCCTGGAGGCGACGGTCAAGAGACTTAGAGGGCTTCTAAGCAACAAGGAGAAACAAGCCATGGTCAAACAAATGATGGACGACAATGAGGTCATCATGTGTGCGGCCTGGGCGGCTGCTCAACCGTCTGCCGATTATTAAACTTGGAAGGTCCAGTTTGATAAGGCTAATGGCGAGTTTAATGCACGTCTCCTCAGAGAAGCTCAAGAGGCGATCGACTAAGAGGCGGCTACCAAGAGTGCCTCTGAGGAGTCCAGCTCGTCTGGCAGCTTGTCGTCTAGGGACGAGGAGGAGGATTATCAGGAGGAGTATGCAAAAGCCAAAGATCAGGCGCCGGAGGACAAGGCGGATGCCGATGCTGAGAAGCTCCCCTGATATTTAAGCTTTATGTTTGTTTTTTCTGCGGCCGATTGGCCATGTATTTGATCTTCCGGCCTGTGTGCCGAGTATTTAAATGTTTCTTTACCGACCGAGGGGTCAGGTAAGTAGACAATTTCTGGCTCTGCCAGTTAATATTTTATTTTTAATGTCAATTAAGCATCTGGCTGTATGGCCGGTTGTGTTTATATTTGCTCTATTTAAATTTATTTTTTGCATGTTTTTGGCTAAGTAATTATAACCTGTATACCATGAGAATATCCTTGCCCTTGGACAGATGTGGGTTGGTTTTGGTTTATTGGATTGATTGACTTGGAAATTATTGATACTTAGAAGCGTTTGCATGGTTTCTAAGTCAATCAATCACTATGGTGATTGCCCCAAACCAAGCGACAGACGGCCATGAAGAACAGTCGATCTTCTGATTTCATCTGGCCATAAGCCTCGTTAAAGCAGGATGCTAAGTTTTTCACTTAGCTTATTTGTTAAAGAAAAGATTCCGCCTGATTAGCCACAGAGCAAAGAACAGGCGCATCTGGCTTGAGGCCTCTTTTTTGCGTAAATAATCTACTAAGTATTTTAGCTCGCTTTCTTAATAATAAAAACGTCCGCCTGTCCTACCTTAGAGCAAAAACAGGCGCATCTGGCAATAAGCCTCGTATGCTAAGCTTTTAGACTTAGCTTTTAATTGAGAAATAATTTTTCGCCTGCCTTGTCCCAGAGCAAAAACAGGCGCATCAGGCTTTATGCCTCGATAGCCTCTAATCATGAAACAGTGACCACTTTCCAATTGTACTAGAACAATTTGAAAAACTCTCGGCCTTTTATATTTCACTTTCAATTTATTCAAACAACTGCAGATGCTTCCTTAGCATTCGGTAGGGTCGTTTGATGTATTAGTAGATCAATGTGCCACCCAAATGGGAGATGCTTCTCCTCGACGAATTCGCCCGAATGGACGTCGTTGGTTATCTGACTCATGTTGGAGAAAATGGTCATACTCATGTTGGAGCAAACTGTGGCCGTCGACCTCTATCGTTTTATTAATATCCGACCATTAGCCTCTTTATAAATGATAAATATTCGTTAAGTGTTCGACTTAACTTAAAAATAAAGTCGTAGGGTGGACTGCTTTGGTGCAGTCGGGTCCTTAAAACGGATTGGGCCGTCCGCTGTTGGGTGGCCATCTGCACATTGTACAGGCGACGCTAGCATAATTTACAAAAATTAGCAAAAAGACAAGTTTGGGAAATGAAGGCATATTCTCATAAATCAAAATTTTGAGAAATTTACAAAAATTCTTAGAAGTAGTACTTTTTCAAGTTGTGTACATTCCAAGTTCTAGGCAGCCGCTTACCGTCTGGTTCTTCATGTCGGTAGGTGCCGTCTCTTACTTCATCATAGATTTAGTAGGGGCCTTCCCAATTTGGGGTTAGCTTTCCCTGCTCATTCGCCCTACCGACTGCCTCCATTTTCCGTAGCACAAAGTCCCCCACTTTGAGAGGACACTTGTGTACTCTTTTGTTGTAAGCCCGAGTCATTCTCAAACGATAAATCTCATGGCGCAAGGTAACGTTGCCCATGCGCTCTGGAAGTGAGTCCAATGCTAGCCGCATGGCCTCCCAGTTTACATCTTTGTCATACAATATGATTCGAAGAGTCGACTCATAGTGTTTGATGGGCAGGACAGCTTCTGCACCATACACCATGAGGAATGGGGTTTCTCTAGTTGCCCCTTTAGCGTTTGTTCTGATGGCCCAAAGGATGCGTGGTAATTCATCCTCCCAAAGGCCACCAGCTCTCTCTATTTTCTTTTTTATCCTGTCTGAGATTATCTTGTTGAAGGCTTCGACCTGGTCGTTTGCTTGGGGTCGGCCGTCTGATGCAACGAAACTTGAGACCCCCTTATCTCCCAACACATTCTTGAGCTAAGGCGTCTTATACTGAGGACCGTTGTCAAAAACCATAGATATAGGCACCCCGAAACGAGTGATAATATTCCTTTATATGAAGGAAATGACATCTTTAGTCTTGATGTTTTTAACCGCCTCCGCCTCTATCCACTTGATAAAGTAATCCACAGCTACCAATATATAGCGCTTGCCACCTAGGGCAGCTGTGTAAGGCCCAATTATGTCCATGCCCCATTTAGCAAAGGGTATTGGGCTATGGATGGCCGTCAGGTCTGTGGCAGGACGATGGATGAGCTTGTTAAACTTCTGGCACTTGTAACAATTTTTGACCATTTCCATTGCATCCGACTCTAGAGTCGGCCAGAAATAGAGCCGCCAGGCCTTGACAGCTAAGGACCTGCCGCCTATATGGGAGGCGCAGAAACCCGGATGCAAATCTTCGAGGACTTCTTTACCCTTCTCTAGGGTAACACACTTCAACTGAGGTTTCAAAAAACCAGCCTTGAAGAGTTCTCCTTGTCTCAGCTCGAAGTTTGTCGCTCTCTTTTACAGAACAGCCGCCTCCTAGGGTGAATCAGAGACCGTGCCGTCTGCAAGATAAGTCCGGATGCTGTCCATCCAGGTTGAGCATCGGTCAAGAATTCTAATGGGATCTTCATTAGATATACTTCTCTTTTCCATGACCTCCTAGAAAACTGACCGAGGCGTTTCACATGAGGCGGATGATGCCAGTTTGGACAAAGCATCCGCCTGATTGTTTGAAGACCTTGGCACTTGACTTAGATCAAACTCCTCCAGTATCCCGAATTCATTTTTGACCGCCTGCAAATATTTTATCATGGCCGGATGAGTGGCCTCGTACGTTCCATTGACTTGGAGTACGACTAGTTGCGAATCAGAGTAGGCGTCAATTTTCTTTGCCCCTGCCGCCTTGCAATACCGGATGCCGGTTAACAGGGCCTCATATTCGGCCTCATTGTTAGAGACTTGGAACTTTAACTGTAGTGCATATTTGTACTTATATCCCTCAGGAACTGACAGATAATCCCTGCACCACAGCCGTTCGTAGTGGAGCTCCCGTCCACATACACTTTCCAAACCTGGCTAGTATTGTCCAGTGCAACCGACCTTGTCATTTCAACAATAAAGTCGGCGAATGCTTGCCCCTTTATTGCCTTTCTTGGTTCTTAAATGATTTCCAATCCTTGCATTTCAATCGCCCATTTGAGCATTTGTCTAGAAGACTCCAAGGTTGTAAGTGGCCGCTTGATCGGTTGGTCAGTATAGACCACTACCGCATGCGCCAAGAAGTAAGTTTTAGCTTCTTGATGGCCATGTAAAGAGCAAGGCCAGAATTTTCAACCATGGGGTACCGAAGCTTTACGTTCCTAAGAACATGGCTAATGAAATACACCGGGAGCTGGATGTCGTCTCTTTCAGCTAAAAGAACAACACTGAGGGCATGATCGAAGACAGCCAGATGCATGAAGAGCTTCTCTTTGGGCAAAGGGCTAACAAGCCTCGACAAAGAGTGCAGATGAGTTTTTAGCTTTTGTAAAATCGCCTCTGCATCATCCCCCCATTCAAAGTTGGTCTACTTCTTGATTTCCTGGAAGAAGTAGAGACACTTGTCAACGGACCGACTAAGGAATCTCCCCAAGGCCGTCAGACAACCTGTTAACTTTTGCACTTCCTTCATAGTACGGGGTGACTGCATGTCGATTACCGCCTGTATTTTTTCAGGGTTGGCCTCTATTCCCCTTTGGTCAATCAAAAATTCGAGAAACTTCCCAAACTCAACACCAAAGACACACTTTTTTGGGTTCAGTATGACCTTGTGCCGCCTGAGTGTGGCGAATGTTTCTCGGAGATCAGCAAGATGATCCTCATGTTGTTTGGATTTAACTATCATGTCATCAATGTATGCCTCTACATTCCTTCCAATTTGATTAATGAAGACCGCATTAATCATTCGTTAGAAAGTAGCAGGCGCATTCTTCAAACCAAACGACATCACCGTATAATAGAACAACCCCTGAACAGTGACGAATGCCGTCTTCTCTTGATCTTTTTTCCACAGGGGGATCTGGTGGAAACCTGAATAGGCGTCCATAAAACTCATCAGGGCATGTCCGGCTGTTGAATCAACCAGTCTGTCGATCTTAGGCAGTGGATAACTATCCTTCGGACATGCCTTGTTGACGTCGGTGTAGTCAACACCTATGCGCCAAGTTCCATTCAGCTTTCTTACTAAGACAACGTTAGCTACCCACTCAGGAAAATTGCATAGCCGAATGAACTTGGCATCTAGTAGCTTTTTCACTTCGGCGGCTGTCGCCTGACTTCTTTCCTAGCCGTAATTTCTCTTCTTTTGCCAAATGGGTTCCTTTTTGGGATCCATTGCGAGTTTATGGACAACGAGATCCGGGCTGATGCCTTGCATCTCTTCCACTTTAAAGGCAACAATGTCTTTGAGTTCTCTCTGCAGCTGGTGCAGGCTCTCACCCAGCTTAGCAAATGCAACCGTCCCCACCTTAACCGTCCGGTCTGGCCGACTGTCGTCTAGAGCGATATCAATGTATTCGCCAGCAGGCTGGGGACGAAGATCATCTGACTGTTCCCCGGTCAGTGATTGCTATTGCTTTTCTTTTTAGACCACCACCAGCTGATTAGTCTTTCTTTACTTACCGGCTGGTGGGGCCGAATGTTCTTCCCTGAAATCATCAAGGTCGATTGTTTGTTTGCCCCTGCCGGCTGCTGCGGCCGCAGGCTTGATGTCCGAAAGGTAATACTCTCGAGCCGTCTTCTTTTCCCCATTGAGGGAACCGACTATTCCATCATCCTTCTCGTACTTGAGCAGCATGAGAGCAGGAATGATGACGGCCTTGCATTCGTTCGGAGTGGGTCGGCCAAAGATGAGGTTTTAGGTTGTGAGCTCTTCAACCACAAGGAAACGGATGGTCATGCGCCGACCGTCTCCCTTATTCCCTAGGAAGACGGGCAAATCAATTCGTCCGACTGGGTGCACAAGTCCTCCTCAAAACCAAACAAGGGTGTGAGAGACCTCTATCATGCTATCCGGTTTGTACTTGAGATTGGATAAGCATTTGAGGCTGATGAGTTCAGAGGAGCTGCCTGTGTCAATTAAAATTCAACCAACCAAATGGTTGGCCATTTTGCATTCAATGACCACAGGGTCATCATGCGGCCGACGGACTTTGCCTCTGTCCTGTTTGGTGATGATGAATTTAGGGAAGGCGGATGTGCTTGCTGCCTATCCCTCTTCAACAGAATTGACCATCTTTCTCAGATGGTCCTTGGTGCCCCGAATGGTCGGGCCACCCTCGGCGAATCCGCCTGCTATTGTATATACCGGATCTTCATCTATTTCGGCACTAATAGCAGGCTAGGGAGTTCTCTTCTTGGACTGCTCCGGATTTGCCTTGGAAGTCAATTTGGACTTCACACATGACTTCAGTTGTCCCTTGTCGGCAGACGGTCAAGCTCCTGCTTGGGACTGAAGCAGTCGTTCGTGTCATGGCCGACATCCTCATGGAAATGGCAGTGTTTGCTTTTGTTCCTATTTTCAGCGAAACCTTTCATAGATTCGGCTTCTTAATAGTCAGTCGATCCTTGATCTCCAAGAGGATGGAGCAGTAGTCCTTGTGCAACTCGTACCTTGGAACGTACGGCTTCCACTCTTTTTTCTTCTTCTGGGCCGGTTTATTGGAGTTATCAACGGCCCAGATCTGTTTTTTCTTTTTGCTCTCTTCTAGCTTAGGAGCCGGTTGAGCAGGCCGACTCTACTTCTGCTGGTCGAACTTCTTTGAGTCTAACTGCTTGCTGGAGGAGCAACGGTCGCCTCTATATAGGCTTCCTCCTATCGTAATGCTCCTTACAGGGTAAAAATTTGTTTGCGGACGAGTTCGTACTTGAAAGTAGACCCGTCCTTCAGACCCTTGAAGAAGTCTGTGTAGGCGACCTCATCAGACCTCCCATGAATCTAGATTATCACCAGATTGAACCGCCTAACAGAGGAACGCAACCCTTCTCTATCTCCCTGTTGTACATTACCCAAATCAAGGCTTGTCTTTTTGGCAGGGATGTTCACAGAGAAGTTTGAAGCAAACAAGAACGCAAGCGTCTTGAAGCTATTAATGTAACTAGCCGGCAGATTGCCGAACCACAATTGGGCTATGCCCTTCAGGGTGGCTATAAAATAGTGACACCATGCGGCATCATCCAACCCTTGTAAGTACATGAGGTGGGTGTATGCTAGCATGTGGTCTTCAGGTTGGAGGTCCCATCATAGGTTACAACCAACACATTTTTAACTTTGGCCAGGTGTTCGGCTTCGGTTATTTCCCTAGAGAACGTAGAGGGTTGATCTCCAAGGTGTTGCAGCCTAAGCTGTCAATCCATCGGCTGGTAGCCGTAGGCCGCTTGGCCTCCAAAAAAGGAATGTAAGGTAAAGCACGCGACTGGTACAAAGGCGGAGCCAAGTATTGGGCCGACTGTATCATTTGAGGGCTAGACTGAACCCGAGGGCTACTTGCTGGGGTCTCATGTACATATTGGGAATACCTCACAAAGGTATTCTGGAAGCTATCATGGTAGGTCGACGTAGAGGCGGACTCTCACAGCTAGGTTCTTTTCCGCTCGATGTAATGTTGAGCATCGGAGAATGTTTTCTTGCTTTCATCCGGCTGTATGTGCTGAATGGCTTTTCTTGTACCCGTTTTTGGGAAACGGAGTCTTGAGAGGTCAAATTGGGGCCGAGCCTTCTCCTTGGGGCAGGATGAGGAGTCGGTTGCCGGTCCCTGACCGACTTTTGTTTACCAGGCTGGGTAGGCTTCTTGGTCGTCTGCTCCTTTGTAGGAGTAGGCGACTTCTTGGTGGCAAGCTACTTGATTTCACCCCTGAGACTACTCAGGAGTTTCATAAGTTCGTCTTGGGTGACTGGGGTTGATCCTGCCGCCTGGGAGGGATCACCCGGCCGCCCTGAGGGCTTCTTTGGCTGACCAGCAGTTTTGCTTGGCCCCGCCTGATCATGGTGATGCTCCCGCTTTTCATTACTGAGGATGCGTCTAGAGATGAGGGACCCTTTAGGATCCACATAGGTTTCGACATCAGCGTCGTCCCCTAAGTCATGGTCCGTCTGGACCACTATGTCTTCCGGAGGCCGATTGGTCTCGGGATTCGGTACAGGTTCTTATGAAGCCAACTTAGAGGTACTCTCCCCCATAGACAGCGCCAAATGTTTCGGGGTATTTTGTCCCTCAAGAGAGTTAGAACACTAAGACTGGATCCAGCAAGGGGCGCCTGTACGTACGAACCATACGGACTGCCGGTTGGTCGGTGGTCCGCCTCCGAAGATTAAGTTAGTAAAGTGTTCGGAGGAAAACGTGCGGAAATAAAGTTATCTGCTTGGATTCCAAGCTTAGGCGTACTGTTTCTTGAGAATGACATTTAGACAATTATTGGTATTCATTCAAGGTTAGGTCATAAAAGTTGTCCCAAAATTCTGCTCTCGATAAATGAGGGAATTTTCCCTATTTATAGGGTCTTTTGGGGAAGTGTGCCCTCCCTAAGGTTTGATTACCTAGGGATTGAGGCACGACGCAAAAACGGCGCCTCAAGGTTTAGGCCCTTGAAGGCCGCCATTTCTGGGGTGATATCCAAGTGACCGTGTCACTGATTCTAAAAGGCCATTTGGACGTCTCTTAGGGTGACACGTGTCACCCTCTTAATGGTCTACTTTGAATCATCCAACATCCCAAATCAAGGGGGATATCTGCCTACCACGTGTCAGCATCTTGAAAGGTCCGAGGTGGCGCATCTTCCAGCGACACGTGGTAGGCTCCGATTGGGCCACTTGGCCGGGTATAAAAATACCCAAATCATTTAGTATTTTTACTGTCTTTTTTTTATTTTTTTCTTTTATTTTCGTAACTTTGACTCTTTTATTATATTTTCAACGAGTCGAGGTTGGCGGCTGGGTGCCTCATACGGCGGAGATCACGTATAGCGGTGCTTTTGGGTCAATAATTTGTGAGATTCTCTCAGCAGCGGAGGATGAGTACATACCGTTTGTTCTAGAGACGGTTGAGTTGGTATGTTTAATTTCTATATGTATTCTTTATTTTTTCTTTGACAAATTGGCCACAACAACCCCAACTATGACGAAGGTGCGTGTGGCAGCACAACCTTTTTAGGGTGCACTCAACATCACAAACTATGCACTTAGTTGCACATAACAACACAAATGACATTGACATAACATAGATTTCTTCAGAAATTGGAATCTTAAATATTTTTAATCCTTTTATATTTATATATATTTTTGTTTAATTCCATTCTACTTAAGTTTCCATCTCACATAGCTAAGTAGTCTTCTCTTAATTAATTGTTTTACTTTAAACACTATTTAATTTCCTTCATTAAATTGAACTGTTTATAAAGTTTTCGCCACTATTTTCTATTGTTTGTTTCTCCAATTACTTATTTTTGCATCTCATGTGATTGACGTAGTTTCCTCTTCATTATAACTTCCCCTTTAAATTATTCTCTCTCAACCTCTACAATTAAAGTGTTGTACATTAAAAACTAGAAAATCAATTTAGCATATCCTAAAACCCAATTCTAAAATTGTTTTTTTAATTAAGTATATTGAATTATTTTGTAAGGCTTGGTATTTGAAAGATACTTATGTATTTATCCTAAACTCTTGTAGAATAAAGGCTTTCGAATAGTATTTATTTATATACTAATTTAGTATATGTGTAGGGAATATTTCAAGCATTAAACCCTAGCTTGAACGCCACTGCGATCATACACTAAAGTATGGTGACGTCCAAAGGGAAAGAAGATAGAGCAAAAGAGTCGCCAACAAGTTTTAGGAACTTGTAAATCGTTCACTGGGTGAAGGTTACACCCCTTAACGATCAAGGAGATCGTCAACTTCAATAGGTCTGGAACCATGACTGATAGTTCGGGGATGAAGGTACAAATCCAACCTAAAAGAGATTGAACCTGCCCTAATAATAGGCCTCTACTTTATTCTAATCGTACTAATGTGCACTTTCTGACTAACATCCAATCAACAGGATTAACCCTAAACCTGTTTATCTATGTCGGTTTAATTTATTATTGGCGATCACTTGAATTATAACCAAATTTACCCTAAACAAGATTATTAATTATCTTATTAAGCGTGATTACAAGTATCAATTCCCTTTAAACATGCATAAAAGGTGTGATCAAGGAATGACAATAAATATCAAGCAACAAAATAATAATCAATAATAAAAATTTAAAAATCATAAAAATAATCAAAACAATTATCATCATAATAATAATTATAATAATCATAATCATAATAATCATGTTAAAGAATAATAATAGCAAGACCCTAGGCATGATACTAACAAGATTAATAACAAACCCTAGCATGCCACTAAGCAATAAAAATCAAAGTTTTAACCCTAACATGATACTAACACTCATAAATATTAGGAAGAACATAAAAGGCATCATACTTTTAATCATACTAGGTATTAAAGTTACCCTAGATACGATACTAGGAATTTATTGTTGTCACCATAAACATCAAATTAAGGAAAACATCCTAACATGATACTAGGAATCATAATAACCTAAGCATGATTTCTATATCATAATAACAATGTAAACAATTAAAGCACTTACTTGGATGCCTCGTACCTCTTTCTAATAACAAAATACACACGTTTGTAACTTCAAGGAAAATATAAAACCAAAGAATTAAATTAAATAATTGAAATAAAGATTTGAGATCAAACCCTCGGAAATTAAAACCTTTCACGTCTAGGGCGAAGGCAACTTCGAACAATGCTAGGTGTGTCTAGAACTTGTGAACGAGGAATTGTGTTTGTAAAAGGGTTGACTTAGAAAAGAGGGAGAGAGAATCAAGAATTTCTTGATGAGAGTTGGCGAATGAAAACAAAGTTTTTAGAAGACTATTTATAGAGAAAATCATCCAAAAAGAGAGAAAATCTAAACAGAGTTCTGACGCGCATAAAACTTGATTAGCGTCGACGCTTGTAATTAGCGTCAGGCAATAATAATCATTTTCACATGTTTTTGTTTTTATAATATCTTTTGATTTGGAAGTCTAAATAAGGCATATAATATTTCGTTGGAAATCTCTTGAAGTCTAATGTTCAACCCAATTTTAATCAGATTAAAATCTTTTGTAGATAAAAAGATATGGCCGAAATAGTATAAGGGTGTAAGTTTTGGATAGAGTTTCATATCTCATTCATATCTTTTTCGTTATAGCTCGGATTTAATATTATAATATATCATTGGAAATATAATTTCAAGATATATCCAACCATATAAGATTTGGATAAATATTATGACGCATGAAAATAAAATCTGAATATATTCCACTTCGTACAAAACAAGGATTCTCAAAAGGAGTAGTTTTATTCAATTTCAAACTCTTTAAAACATAATTATCAATCCTAACTCCATTAGGATTTAAGAGAACCTTCTAGAGTATTATAAAATACTATAATCAATCATAATAGCTTTAGGAATGATAATAATTAATAATAGGCCCACCTCTAGATCATTGGCCCGCATATAAAAACCAAATCGGGCCCAGTTTAGTATTTTAGCTATAACTTCCTCATTATTCATCGGAATTTGGCTTATAATCTATAGTTGGAAAGGACTTTTCAAACCCCATCCAACTACACCATTATTTGACCCTTATCATGGACCAAACTAAGCTAGAATTCACGTTTTTAAAAAATAAGGTAAGAAAAGAAATATTTTCAAAAACAGAAAGAAGAGATAATTTAATAAAAACATCCTCATCACTAGACTTTTCACACTTTCGCTTTATTCGATAATCAAATGACGTGAAAGGTATTCATCACTGGGTTTGATTTTGGGGAGACAGAAATGGGTGTCTACAGAAGCCCCCACTTTGACTGAGTTTGGAGAAACGCAAGTTTCGAAAACAAAAGTCAAATTATCGATAGGGACGGAGAATGATTCAGAACGTTCTGCAATCCTAAATCACTCTTGTAACACCGATACCTGCAAACTAGCGTTAGTTAAACAGATAAGAGAGTTAAGAAACCCCTATCTTGCACCGTCGAGCACACGTCTCTGAAGTATCCGATTTGTTGCTGCATTTTGTTTTGATGACCTCCTGCAAGCTAGAGAATGTCATCCTGCTTGAAGACTTCTACGCTTGTAACTGCCTCCAATTTCCGCCTTGATAATCTTCCGCAAGCCAGGGAACACTATCAAAGATTGCTTCGCTTGAAACGATCTTCTTCCGCTTTGTGACCATCTTCCACATCTTAGGGAACACGATCGAAGACAACTTCGCTTGAAATCACCTTCAGTTATTCGTGAAAACTCTCCGCAAACTAGGGAATGCTGCCAAAGACATCCTCGCTTGAATTTATCCTAATTTGTTGCAATAATTTTCCAAAGAAAATTACCGAAGACCACCGTTTGTCGATCTTTAAAAGCTCGCTTGAACTTTGCTTCTGTTATGCCTGTACGTCGGCGCTATGCTGCTTGTGAACCAGTATGTTGGTGCTTTTTCTGTGATGACAATCCTCTTTTCTTTGGGAATAGTTTCCAACACAACTCTCTTGTATGATGTATGACAATCCGATTTAGGGAAAGTTGTCAATGCTTCGTAACAATCCATCCTTGGAAATGTTGCTACGATGAAGCGACAATCCGTATCTCGGAAAATTTTCCAAAATCCAATTTTGAGAAAAGTTGCCAATGCTTCATAACAATCTGTCATAAGAATTTTTCTACGATCGACAATCCACATCTTGGAATATAACTCTGAAAGCAATCCACCTTTGAAATTGCCAACACTATGCGACAATCCTTTTAGGAAAATATTGCCACAATTGACAATCCGCGTCTTGGAACATTTGCCAAAAAAGAGTCGATCGACAATCCACTTCGGGAAAATTTGCCACTTACTGAAAAGAATGACAATCCACGTTGAGGAACCTTTTGTCGAAATTTATGATGAATAGAATCCTACAACAATCCTTTGGGAAACTTTGCCATAAGGAACTAGGTGTATGACAATCCAATCTCGGAAAACTTGCCAGCAATGACAATCCGAACTTGGAAAAAATTGCCAAACAGATAAAGAGCACGACAATCCACGCTTGGAAACTTTTCCAGAGATGACAATCCAATCATGGAAAAATTATCGTTAAAGAAGATGCACGACAATCCATTTTTTGAAATATTGTCAGTTGGGGATGACAATCCAGTTTTTGGAAAAATTGTCGTTTAAGAAGAATGCGTGACAATCCATACTTGGAAATATTGTCGTTTAAGAAGAATGCATGAAAATCCATATTTGGAAATATTGTCGTTTAAACCGATACGTTGGTGCTTGTAATTAGCCAGTGTTTTAGGCGCTTAAGCTAAGTGAGACGATTTTTTGTCGGGTCAATCACTTATTATGATTGTAATTGAGCCGACTACTAATCATGTCAATTTGCTTATAGGGGCTAACTAGGGTACCAAGGAACTCGAAATTGCAGTATGAGGTCGAAATAACCATTATGAGAGGCTTTGAGCTCTGTCGCTCTAAATATCTATGGCGACAAGAATTGGCTCTGTCGCCAGATGCTGGGATCTAGAGTCAGGCGCTGAACTCTGTTGCTAGACGCCTGATGTTGTTGCCAGACCTTGTCGTCTGGTGCTGGAGTCGGGTCTTCCCTGTTCTACTTTTTCTGCCGCTGTTGCTCGGTTTCGCTCTGAACTTTGAGCTTGGTCGTTTCCTTTCAACCAAATCCGCTCAAGTCTTTTGTAAATGAAAGCTCTTCATCTCTAATTTACTGATCCATGTAAATCCTCTTATCTTGGAGGAATGTCCTGTGTCATATTCGCGGTTTTTTCGAAAAAAATCCGGGAAATGTCCTCGCTTGCTAGGATGCACCTGCATTTATATCTTTGACTATAGGACTTTGCTTATCTTTTAGGGTTAACCTAAGACTTAGTGTTGACTCAACTCATTGACTTAACATGACTCAAGGTATAAACTTGACTCGCTGTGATTGACTCGAGGTTGACTCGACTCAAAGTGTTTGACGCATGTGTTAGACTCAAATCAAGGTGATATCATGACATGACTCAACGTGTACATGACTCGTGTGTGCATTGTAATGTGATCGTGCGACTCTAAAATGCAAAAAAGCAAAAATTTTCCGTCATTTTTGGGGAGGGTACCGACTTTCTCCCGAAAAAGAAAGATGCAAAAAAGAATGAAGCGAAGTTTTTTGAAGATGCATGTTGAATGAGCTTAGTTAATTGTTGTTTGATACTATCTCTCAAGGTGCAAGGATTAATTCATCCTAGGCTATCTCAATTAATGACTCAATGATGAAAGTATTTGGGTAACTTAGGCATGGAGGCTAAGCACTTCATACTTTGTGATGCAATGACAATTATGATTGATGAGTGATGTTGATATGACAAGGCATGCTTCAGCGTTGTGTTAAGATTCCATGACAAAGGGTTCCTAATGGAAGGTATATTTTGTCATGTATCTGTGACGTGTGTGAAAGTGATTCTAAAGTTAGGCCGCAAGGGCTAAGTGTGTGAAAAAAGATATTATTTTTAGAAGAGTCAAATGATGGTGACTCTTAGGCTAGGTAGGCTAATGATGTAAGGATCAAGCCCCCAATTCTAGCTCTAA
Source organism: Chenopodium quinoa (assembly GCF_001683475.1). Taxonomy (NCBI): domain Eukaryota; kingdom Viridiplantae; phylum Streptophyta; class Magnoliopsida; order Caryophyllales; family Amaranthaceae; genus Chenopodium; species Chenopodium quinoa. Next base: position 3,002,746 of record NW_018745248.1, on the reverse strand, counting down.
ATGTAAAGGGATGAGCATAGGAGATCCCTTAATATGATCATGGTGTGAGTGTGTGAATGTGAATATGAATGCATTTTTATTACGGTCGCACCTCGATGTGAGGTTGCCTACGTATCCGTTAGGAATCAGGCCGAACGTATCTCTAGCCGAACCTCTCACAAGTGTGTATACCTCAAAAAGGTCTTTTTAAGGGTTGTAATGTGGTTAGGCTAAAGGTTATAGAAGAAGGGGATAAAGGCTCAAGACCCTAGATAAGCCCCCAAGGTGTGCAACCTTGATTTTGAATCTTTATATTTTTATGCTTGAGGCTTTTAACTCTTTTTTAGCTTTTTCTTTTTCTTTAGCATTTATTTTATTTTTATAAGTGTGTGCAATCCCGATCATGCGGTCTTTCACTCACTTGGCATTCATGGTTCTTGGGCACGGTACCGAGCACTCAATAAGAGACGCAATCTGAGACGTGTTCATATCAAAGACATGTTCATGCAAAGACATTGGAACACTTGCCCTTTTGTACACTTTTATTTATTTTTTCTATTGATTTTTTATTTATTTTGATCTTTTGAAGTCACTCAAGCTTTTTATGAAATTGAAAATTGCATAAGTTACACACCATCTCATCCCAAGGTTAGGTAGATGTAGGTAGAAAAATGAAAGGTTTATCATTAGACGAGGCTCAAAGTGGTTTATCAAAAAAGGATTGCATATTTGAAGGGTGAGAGGTGATATGATGTGGCTAAAAAGGGGTGCCTCAAATAATTGGTATATCTTGTGCTTAATTCGACAATGATTTTTTTTATATTTTTTAAATGCAATGCAACGCAATGATCATATGCAAGGAAATAAATGCTCATTTTATTTAAATAAGTAAAGGGTAAAAAAAACCTATGAATTAAATCTAAGGAAGATAAAGGGTGCCTATGCTAGACTTATTGGGGAAAGGGTTTGAAAAAAAGAAGAAGAAAGCATGAAATCTTTGTGAGAAGCTTGCCTTGTGTATTTGTTTCATCATTACCCTCAATTTTTTTTTTTTTTTTTTTTTTTTTTGTCAATTACATGACTCAAACTCAATTCAACATGAATGGATGGAAGAAGGTAGGAAGAATGAAGGTTGTGATATGGAGAAAGAATGTAGAGAATGGAAAAATGATGTAGATGGAGAGATATGAAAAAATTAGGAATAGAATGTACCCCCAACTCAAATGACGGAAAAAAAACCCGACTTATGCATGAACCTAACACATGGTCATGGTGACATATGCAAAGTTTGTGCTAGGAATAGTGAGTGTAGGTGACATGTTAAGACTTTTGTCATGACCATGTGGCTAGACTATTTGACTAGACTCAAGCAAAGACTAAGTTAAGACCTCACGTATATGCATTAAATTGGACAAGCTATGGTATTTTAGTCATAACTTTTGATCTGTGACTCTGATTGGGATGAAACCAACGCAAAATTAAAGAAAACACTCGAGGCTACAGATCCATATTTTTTACGACTTGTAGTTATTCCTAGAACTCCGTCTATAACCAAAACAAGTTGACGCTTGTGCAGTATACGGGAATAAAAATCCGGGTTGACTTAAAGGGACTATGACTAGATTTTAGACATATTTATTAGCTCAAATTAATTAATTAATTAATTAATGAAGAAAAGTCTTTTAGTCCTTAATTAGTTTATTAATACTTAACCAAGTCAAACAAACAGTTAGGAAAAAATACATAGAGTATGCACAACAAATAATGCACAAGTAGTCAAGTAGTTACAATATGATGCAATGAGTTTGCAACCTAACCATGGATCTAATTCTCTAAAGTTTGGGATATGGGTTAATCAAAGAGGGTCCATGGTTAATTGTCCAGATGCACTGCGCGGAAGCCTAACCGTGAAGGGTTGGCGCTAGTGGATGGGACACCGTGAATTTAGAAAAACTCGCTTCCATGGTTTGGTGAATTCAACATTCTCGGATGTACCCTTTGTTGCTCAGAAAGTTCAATCAGGTAGATGGATCATGAATTCCCATGGGGTTATGTCCATATGTAGAACACATATGGGTTTCAGAAAAGTGAGGAAACTCAATAAGGAAGTAGGATCGAGCAAACAATGCTAAAAACTGGTCGAAATTAGAACGCATATTTCTTGCTCGTTATTGGAAGAACTTGGCGCCAGCAACCAGAGGCCAGCGCCACTTTTTGGCTTTAGTGCCTGGCGACAGAAGCTGTCGCCAGGCGCTAACGTCAAATTGTTGGTGCTAGACTTTGTTCGCTGACGCTAGTTCCTACATGACTCAGCAGCTTTCTGTGCTCGATAAAATTTTCCAGTTTCGCGCAGCATTATTTCGGTCCTAGTAGTGAAAGATATTCCTCAAATTTCCTACGTGAAAAAATCTTATGTTTAAACTCATTATGGATGGTCTTTCCAATGAGATCTTTTTTATGCATATGACAATAATGTTAATCAAAATTATGCACATGAAATACTTAGAACTTTTTGAGTCTCATCCACTCATTATAAATCATTGCCAAAATAAATTTTAGGAATTAAAATAGAAATCCTCCCCAGTGGAGTCGCCAAAAACTTTAGTGAATATTTCAAGCATTAACCCATAGCTTGAACCCCACTGTGATCATACACTAAAGTATGGTGACGTCCAAAGGGAAAGAAGATAGAGCAAAAGAGTCGCCAACAATTTTTAGGAATTTGTAAACCGTTCACACGGTGAAGGTTACACCCCTTAACGATCCT